>NW_026281147.1:0-3592 GCF_023373465.1 Oncorhynchus keta
GTATGTCTGTAACTGTGATGTGTGGTGACATCATGTGTTATGCTATTCATTGTTTAGGCCTCTACGTCGAAGAGGGAAATAAAACATCTCAATCACACACAACTGCTGACATAATAGGCCTTTAACTTTCTGTCTCCCAAGCTGACATGGGTTTACAGCTCTATTTCACATCAGGGTTTCTGCTCTACAGTTCTCCTGTATGTCACATTAGCAGACCAGACACAGAGTCACAGACACAGTCATGGACTGTAAAAGAGAGTGAGATACAGTAACCCTCACAGACACAGCAACCGTCAGTGGTAATAGGAAGTGGGGAGATCTTATAAGACTGGCTGGGGCCGGAGGTAATAACATTCACAGAAAGCTCATTGCTTGTTCATGGCTGGAAACGTCCCACTGGGCACGGACGTCAATTCAACGTCTATTCTACGTTGGTTCAACGTCATTTCATTGAAATGAAGTGGATAACAACGTTGATTCAATGAGTGTGTGCCCAGTGGCTCTTTGCAATCTGAACTGCATGTAACGTAGAGGTGGTTTTTGAAAGTGAGGAGTTGCCATGGCAGCGTGATGCTCAATGTAGACCAGAGTACTCTCAATAGCAGCCACCCGCTGTGAACCTTCTGCTGTTACTTTGTATCTGACAAGAGAAATATAATAGACAACCACAACATTACAATGTAAGGGTGAAGGAAACTGCAACATTAAGTGTCTTAATGGAGCGTTGGGCCACCAAGAGCCAGAACAGATAGAATGAGACTTTTCATAGATTCTACAAGTGTCTGGAACTCTATTGGAGGATGCAACAATATTCTTCCACCAGAAATTCCATAATTTGGTGTTTTGTTGAAGTTGGTAGGAAACACTGTCTCAGGTGCCGCTCCAGAATCTCCCATAAGTGTTCAATTGGGTTGAGTCTGGTAACAGACAGCAATGACATGCATAGTTGTCATGCTCATCAAACCCTTCGTAACCCCTTGTGCCCTGTGGATGGAGGCAATATCATCCTATGGGGGCATAGCCATATTAGACAAAATAATGGCCTGCCCAACATTTTTATACATGACCCTAAGCATGATGGATATTAATTGCTTAATTAACTCCAGGAACCACACCTGTGTGGAAGCACCTGCATTCAATACACTTTGTATCCCCTCATTTACTCCAGTGTTTGTTTAGTCCAGTTACCTGTACATCCCACTGGGGAATAATGAAGCTGTTAATCTCTGTCTGTCCTGTGTCCCAATTATCTGTCATTTCTCCCAAAATGTTGCACTCCTGCCCACATTTGAAAACATTGGATTGATGTAACCATGTGCTAGAGGCAGTTTTCACACACCATATTTCTTATACCAGTCTTATAGAAATAATACAATTGTGCCCTTGAATTAGTCCTTTTGGAAGTTTTCTTAGTAAGTCCTTATCAGAACCAGACCCATAGTTATTTTACCACCTTCCTATCTAATCCATGAAGGGGAAGTGACCAAGTGCACATTTCGGAAAGAGAACAGCGGATGACTGTCTTCTCCCATGAAGGTTACATTTAGTCCCCAATCTAAAGCGCAGCACATCTCTGTACTGTAACACCTGGGGAGCCAACAGACACCTGGACCTCAACACCTTGTCAGTAACTGAACACGCACACACACAGACACACACACGCCTGCACGCATAACCATGGCACAGTTTCTGGATAATACTGTATATGGACCATTTTAAAGCATCACGTGCTTTCACGCAACTATGAGTTTTGCATAAGGAAGGTAAACGGTATATGGGTTGGATAAGTTGTTTGCTTTGTTCGGAGTGACATCTGAGTCTAATTGGTAGACTATAACTGTAAAAATCATCAATCAAGTCCGTAAGTTGCTCGCACACACATCTACAGACGCATCCCCACACACACATACACACATCTACACACTTTTGGAAAGAACCTGGTTACCTTACAGAGACCTACATTATTTATCAACTTAGTAGACACTCCTTTCTGTATCTGGGGCAATTTACAGTTTCATATTTTCATCCTTGAGACATTTAGCATCGGATAGGATCAGGACTTTGCAGAGATGCATAGTTACAACAATGGAATAATTACTTAATATAGATACCTGATCCAAACCAAACCAATCCTCTTTCTATTTGGAAGTTAAATGTAAAAGTATGAAACTTGGGAAAATTCCCAGGAAAGAGTAACAGTGGGTATATTATATCAAGTTTAATACGTAATGAGTGACAATAACAGAACAACCATCCATATCTGAGTAGAACAATTGTCCAAACCTGTAAACCTGGTCTGACTCATAGAGCGCATTAGCTAACTGGTTCATATCATTTATATATAGAGCATTAGCTAACTGGTTCATATCATTTATATATAGAGCATTAGCTAACTGGTTCATATCATTTATATATAGAGCATTAGCTAACTGGTTCATATCATTTATATATAGAGCATTATCTAACTGGTTCATATCATTTATATATAGAGCATTAGCTAACTGGTTCATATCATTTATATATAGAGCATTAGCTAACTGGTTCATATCATTTATATATAGCACATTAGCTAACTGGTTCATATCATTTATATATAGAGCATTAGTTAACTGGTTCATATCATTTATATATAGCACATTAGCTAACTGGTACATATCATTTATATATAGCACATTAGCTAACTGGTTCATATCATTTATATATAGCACATTAGCTAACTGGTTCATATCATTTATATATAGAGCATTATCTAACTGGTTCATATCATTTATATATAGCGCATTCGCTAACTGGTTCATATCATTTATATATAGAGCATTAGCTAACTGGTTCATATCATTTATATATAGCACATTAGCTAACTTGTTCATATCATTTATATATAGAGCATGAGCTAACTGGTTCATATCATTTATATATAGAGCATTATCTAACTGGTTCATATCATTTATATATAGAGCATTAGCTAACTGGTTCATATCATTTATATATAGCACATTAGCTAACTGGTTCATATCATTTATATATAGAGCATTAGCTAACTGGTTCATATCATTTATATATAGAGCATTAGTTAACTGGTTCATATCATTTATATATAGAGCATTAGCTAACTGGTTCATATCATTTATATATAGAGCATTAGCTAACTGGTTCATATCATTTATATATAGAGCATTAGCTAACTGGTTCATATCATTTATATATAGCACATTAGCTAACTGGCTCATATCATTTATATATAGAGCATGAGCTAACTGGTTCATATCATTTATATATAGAGCATTATCTAACTGGTTCATATCATTTATATACAGAGCATTAGCTAACTGGTTCATATCATTTATATATAGCACATTAGCTAACTGGTTCATATCATTTATATATAGAGCATTAGCTAACTGGTTCATATCATTTATATATAGAGCATTATCTAACTGGTTCATATCATTTATATATAGCGCATTAGCTAACTGGGTCATATCATTTATATATAGCACATTAGCTAACTGGTTCATATCATTTATATGTAGAGCATTAGCTAACTGGTTCATATCATTTATATATAGAGCATTAGCTAACTGGTTCATAT
>NW_026281148.1:0-2542 GCF_023373465.1 Oncorhynchus keta
AAACAGGCGTCATAACAAAACCCGGCAACAACCTACCAGCTGTCAAATACAGCCTTAAAATAAAACAAACACGCACACAAATATGGGGAAACCAGAGGGTAAATAAACAAAGACAAAACAAATGGAAAATGAAAAGTGGATCGGTGATGGCTAGAAGGCCGGCGACGTCGACCGCCGAACGCCGCTCGAACAAGGAGAGGGACCGACTCCGGTGGAAGTCGTGACATATACAGACAACATCTTGTGGTCACTTCTTATAGTTTGCTCTAAAATATTGAGAATGAATAGAATCTGAAAAACACATTTTCACATGAATTATTCAACATAAAAAGTACCCTTTTTGATTTAGCTTATTTTATACATACAAAATACTTTTGAAGATAAGACATATTATAGTATGAGAAATTGACATTATAGGTCATTAACCAATCACAGCCCTCCTTTGGGATTGTACATTCAGCAAATCACCAGCGGAGAGAGTTCCCTTTGAATCCATTTTCCCATTCACTATGTTGGTGGTGCTCATAACTTAACAATTAGCATAGTGCCCACTCTGGAAATCTGATGTAAACAATGTCTTAAATTGAACAACATCAAAAAGGGCACTTTTGAGATGTTAATATTTTTAATGTTGAATAAAGGAATGTTTTAGAATCTAGACATACTCCGTATTTTAGAGCACACTATAAGGTGTAAAAAATAATACCAAAATTGTTGCCTGGATCAATGACGAGTTGGCAATGGATGGTAGCCTACAGGGTTGAGTAGACTTGGCATTGAAACTGAGGAAGAGGTGGATGAGAGAGCCTTGCTATTTCACTGAGAAGGTGAAATTTAAGAGTGGAGAAAGTGATGAGACAAAGATCAGGTCCTGCTTCTGATATCTAAACAGTGTGAGGGATAACGAGATGGGTGGCTCCCGATACAATATTGCTACGCTTAACACGTTTACCCTCATAATGTACTGTTATTGTGTGAGATGATTGGAGTTTTTAAAAAGTCTATGTTTTTGTGTAATCAGAAGTTGAGACCTGCCTCTTGATTGCTTTGTAATGATCTGATCCAGATCTGTGACTGTATGGGTCTGATTAAACAACAACAGCAGTGGCTGCTGAAATTGAAGTGCCTCATATGACAAGGGACAAATTACCCAGGAGTGCTTTTTACTGAGGAGGAAATTATGGGAGCATTAAGAATGCATTGTTCTGCAGTGTTCAGGATGCTCACTGTCTGTGATTGATAAAACCAAGCTTTTTATGTTTTTGCTCCGCAACAGATTGTGCTGTGATGCAGCTATGACCGCTTGATTTCTAACAATGTTGAATAGAGCTTGGTTATTATTTAGCCAACTGCAGCAGTTTGGCTGTGAGGCTGTGTATGCCTCCCTCCCTCCAGTCCTTTGTACAGTAGCACAGTGGGCTTAATTGAATGCCAGTAGTAAACCTGAGCGCGAGCCACACTTAGCCACCACTAGTCTCTCTCAGCCTGGCAGGCTTCTGGTCTCCCACGGTGGTAATCCTAAACCCCAGGGTGCCCTTCCCCTTGTTAAAGGGAGCATTAAGAGGAGGGTCTGCCTGACTGCGTGTGCCTCTTTCTCAGTCTCTTTGACAGTGTGTCAATGCTCTGACCTCTGGCATCTACAGCTGTGCTGGCCTCTCTTCTCCTGTTCCACGCAGCACAGCACCCAGCAGCACAGCACACAACACACACATGGCCAGCCATCCCTCCCCTCCTCATCCATTACCCTGACCCCTCTATAGCTTAGCTAGGTGCTCAGTGCTTCTGCTGTGCCCATGTGCTGGTAATGCTGTCCACCTTTCTCTGTTTCTCTCCTCTCTCTCTCTTCTTACTGTCTGTTATTTCACCTCTCTTCTCCTTTTTTTCCAAAGACAGTTGTTTACCTTTATTTAACTAGGCAAGTCAGTTAAGAACAAATTCTTAATTTCAATGACGGCCTAGGAACAGTGGGTTAACCTCCAGTTAAGGGGCAGAACGACAGATTTGTACCTTGTCAGCTCGGGGGTTTGAACTTGCAACCTTCCGGTTACTAGTCCAACGCTTCAACCTGCCTAGTGATTAAGTTGGAACTAGAGGTCGGCCGCAACTAGAGGTCGGCCGATTAATCGGAATGGCCGATTAATTAGGGCCGATTTCAAGGTTTTATAAGAATCGTAAATCGTTATTTTTGGGCACCGATTTGGGCGATTTTTTAAAATGTTTTTTATTTAATCTTTATTTAACTAGGCAAGTTAGTTTAGAACACATTCTTACCTTCAATGACGGCCTACGAACGGTGGGTTAACTGCCTCGTTCAAGGGCAGAGCGACAGATTTTCACCTTGTCAGCTCGGGGATCCAATCTTGCAACCTTACAGTTAACTAGTCCAACGCAATAACGACCTGCCTCTCTCTCGTTGCACTCCACAAGGAGACTGCCTGTTACGCAAATGCAGTACGCCAAGGTAAGTTGCTAGCTAGTATTAAACTTATCTTATAAGACAATCAATCAATCATAATCACTAGTTAACTACATGTGGGTTTTT
>NW_026281149.1:0-11938 GCF_023373465.1 Oncorhynchus keta
GTTAAATCACGTTGTCGGTGATCTTCTGGTCGTAGCTCTAGGACGAGGCCCGAATTCTGGACTTGGAATTCCTAGTTGGATGACCGTTCAAAACATATTTTCCCAGTCAAAGCTCGTTTTTTTTCACAAGTTCCCAGTTGTCTTGAACTCACTGAAGTCTGAGATGTCCTAGTCCCGAGTTTCCAGTTGTTTTGAATGCAGCAGAAGTCATGTTGCATGGCCAATGTATGGAACCTTTTATGTCAATGTTTATCCTTTTACGCTTGTAAAAGAGACCCTTAAACCCAGACTTGGACCACATACCCACTCCACTGAATAGCAGGAAGGGGATAGACACTGATTCCTTCCAACCCAATCATTGTTGAATTTGCGATTTACAACTTGTTGTGTAATGTTTATGTCAATGGACTGTGAGAACCGATACGTTTGATCTATAATTTATCTTCATATGACAACTACTGCATTGAAAAAGATTTGCCAGTAGATTGTCGACTTGATTCATGATGATGACTACTTGTCTAGCTTGCTAGCTAATATTTTGAAGGTATGATGTTGACATGATCAGTCCCATCAAAGCTTCGGTAGATATAACGTGATTTGCCATTTTATCTGTGGCCAATGACCTTGAGCCTTCTTGGATGGGCACATCTAATGTAAATCTATGGCAGCACCCAAGGGGCTTGAATTTCCGAGTTCTCCCAGTAGATTGTGCAGTGACGTAGTGTCCCCCATGAGTGACAGAACACTGAGCCAATCATGGCACAACTTGAGAACATGACCAACCCTTATGCTTCGTATTTTCTTCTGGCTGCCCCACCACCACAGAAAACACTGAGCTAGCCTGAAACACCTGCATTTTTGGAGCTGCCTTACTCAAGAAAGCAAAAAAAAGAGACCATGTTTGTATGCGGCTTTAATAACTCAATTATATATATTTCTTTACATTGTTTGCAAACTGATATGTGACACGTATTAATGCCAAAATAACATACAAAACAGGCAAAAGTCCCACCTGCCCAGAATGATGGGTCGCCACTGGTTACAACAATGGCATAATCCTTTGGTTGAAATTCCACCCTCAAAACGAAGTAATTCCAAAGGGTTGACTACTTTTTTTCAAATCCAGTTTAATTTCCAAGTAGATTCCACGTCACAATAAATTGACAAATTACATTGAAACAATGTTGATTCAACCAGCTTGTGCCCAGTTGGAGGCCTACTGCAGTTTCAATGCTGATTCATGATTCCAGTTTGCCAAATCACTTCTAAAATCAATTAACATTGATGTGTTGGTGTGAGAAAAAAAGTTGTCTTCTCTCCAATGTCGGTCTAAGCTCTACAGAACACCACAGTTTGCAGATTAGTTTTCAAATATCCTATAAGCCAAATTATAATTAAATATGTGTTTAATACATTGGCCAAATTCAAATGGCAACAGTCTAAAGGATTCATCCAAATAATTCACACTTCATAATTGATTAATGTATGATCCTGGAATCAATTTATGCTTTCTGGACATGATGGGTAGCCTAATGTCATTCAAAACTAAGCTACTTTTGTCAGTTGACCTATGAGAAAACGCAATCAAACATCCCAAAATGACATGAATTGTTGCTTTTATGCTGGGTGACGTTGGCGACACACTGTTACATACTGTCCCGAGGTATATCCCAGGACTTCCCTAGAAAATGGTTGCGCCATGATTGAACACCACACACCATGTTAAAAACAAAGGTTTATTTGTTTATGATTGTTGTTCCAAAGATAGGAAAACCAGAATCCGCGAGGCAATGCCCGCGAAATGCCCCGGAGCCCGGACACTGGACATTCTTTCCTGCCTGCCCTCCCTTCCCAAGTAGCTTAACCCTTTGGCCTCCTCCCATTCCCCTGCTCCATATCATAGGCCCTACCATTTCCACACGGTGCCTCGAACATACTGTACATCTTCCTTGCAGATGGGCTCGGCTGTAGGTCTATCTATTCACAGCACCAGCGAGCTATTGTACACTTCTTGAGAGATAGATCCTTGTGACTGGTTGTGGGCAGAACGCAGCGCAGCCGGAGGCAGCTACTCCAAATAGTTTTGCGTCGCTCTGTCTGCAGTGCACATCCAGCAGTGAACCTCAAAACTTCAAAATGGGGTTTTAGCTGTTTCTGTATCGACTTCGGACCTATTCGAGAATTATTTTAGCCGCTTGCCGGAGAAGGGCAGAGAGGGGATAGAGTGTGTAATGAACGACACGGATAAAGAGCATGAAGGAGGCAGAGGAGAAGGGAAACAAGAAAATCCGAGAAAGATCAGGTTTGGTTCATCTATTATAAACACGTGTGAGTTACTCAACTATCACTCAATTCCACTGTGTCATTTTGGGTAGTGCATGCCAAAATCGTGCGCGTAAATGGTACAGTAGGCTACTCACCAAGTGATTCCGTGTTAAATGTTTAACTGAAAGCAGCGGTATAGTGTTACTTCTATAATATAATAAAAACGTGTATCCCGAAAGATTACATTTCTTATCTTTGAAATGTATTATACTTCATTAAAGCTGTTAGATGCAGTTTATCATAGCGCACTGCCCTTTTTACTGGCAACAATTTTAGTACTCATCACTGCATTCATTTTAGTAGAAGCTCTTATCCAGAGCAATTCGGGTTACGTGTCTTGCTCAAGGACATAGACAGATTTATCATCTACGGGATTCAAACCAGCAACCTTTCGGGTACTGGCCCAACACGCTGAACCGCTAGGCTACTTACCGCCCATACCTGAGACCAGCATTTCCTACCAGAATGTTGTTTGGCCCTCTTTGATTTCGCATTAAAAAAAGTCCCACTGCACCTAACATCAAACTTTAGACACGAGTTACCACTTAGGAATGGCTAACTCTGGAAATTCCTTTGGTTTCTACTGAGTTAGGTAAATAAGGTTTTAGTTTTCTTGCACCTTATTTGTGGAACAATCTTCAAAATGTTCTTAAATTTGATGACCTGGTGCCTCTGGGGCAACTGATAGAAAGCTGATTGAGGACCTTATTACTGATAAATGTGTTTGTTTTATGACCATGTTTTTCTTTATGCTTGAATCTTCTGTTTATATTTTGATGTGTGTATTTTCAGTAATTCATGTAATTCAGGGCTGTTTGTGAAAGAGACCTTGATCCCAGTATGACTCCCTGATCAAATAAACAAAATAAACAAAAACATTTAGGGTTAAAATTGCAGTACCCTACTGTGGCAGCTTGACCCAAGTGGGTTTACGCAGGTATATGGAACAAGTGGATGGTCGTCAATTGTCAAAAACAACAGACTAGTTGGAAGAGTGATATCCTATAGGAAAGTGTGCCCACTTTGAAACTTTCCAACCAGACAACCCAGCTAACAATTCTAGGGAAAGATAATGTTTTGTAATGTTACCTGTAATGTCCCCCTGATGTTTGAGCGTCCAGTTTTCCATTAGGTAACAAAATAACATTTTATTTGTCACATGCGGAGAATACAGCAGGTCACCTTACAGTGAATTACTTACTTACAAGCCCTTAACCAACAATGCAGTTTTAAGAAAAATAAGTGTTAAGAAAGTATTTACTAAAATAAACTGAAGTGAATTTTTGTAAAAAAGTTTTAAAGAGCAACAATAAAATAACAGTAGCGAGGCTATGTACATGGGCTACCAGTACAGAGTCAATGTGTGGGGCACAGGTTAGTCAAGTTAATTGAGGTACATCTACAAGGGGCTAGATGTAAAGTGACTATGCATAGATAATAAACAGAGAGTAGCAGCAGCGGTGGTGGGGGACAATGCAAATAGTCTGGGTAGCCATTTGATTAGCTGTTCAGGAGTCATATGGCTTGGTGGTAGAAGCTGTTAAGAAGCCTTTTGGACCTAGACTTGGCGCTCCGGTACCGCTTGCCGTCGGTAGCAGAGAGAACAGTCTATGACAAGTTTGGCTGGAGTCTTTGGCAATGCGATACCGCCTGGTATAGAGATCCTGGATGGCAGGAAGCTTGGCCCCATTGACGTACTGGGTCTTACGCACTACCCTCTGTAGTGCCTTGCAGTTGGAGGCCGAGCAGTTGTCATTCCGGGCGGTGATGCAACAAGTCAAGATGCTCTCGATGGTGCAGCTGTAGAACCTTTTGAGGATCTGAGGACCCATGACAAATATCTTCAGACCATGATAGTTGTTTGGTGATGTGGACACCAAGGAACTTGAAGCTCTCAACCTGCTCCACTACAGCCCCGTCGATGAGAATGCGGGTGTGCTCGGTCCTCCTTTTCTGTAGTCCACAATCTTCTCCTTTGTCTTGATCATGTTGAGGGAGAGGTTGTTATCCTGGCACCACACTGCCAGGTCTCTGACCTCCTCCTTATAGGCTGTATCATCGTTGTCGGGTGATCAGGCCTACCACTGTTGTGTCGCCGGCAAACTTAATGATGGTGTTGGAGTTGTGCTTGGCCATGAAAGCACAACTCTCTCTCTCTCGGAGAAGGACCTGAGCCCTAGGACCCTGATGAAAAAATTGAACTTTTTGGCCATAATGACAATTGTTATGTTTGGAGGAAAAGGGGAGGCTTGCAAGCCAAAGAACACCATCCCAACCGTGAAGCACGGGGTGGCATCATCATGTTGTGGGGTGCTTTGCTGCAGGAGGTACTGGTGCACTTCACAAAATAGATGGCATCATGAGGGAGGAAAATTATGTGGATATGTTGAAGCAACATCTCAAGACATCAGTCAGGAAGTTCAAGCTTGGTCACAAATGGGTCTTCCAAATGGACAATGATCCCAAGCATACTTCCAAAGTGACCCAAGTTAAACCATTTAAAGGCAATGCTACCAATTACTAATTGAGTGTATGTAAACGTCTGTCCCACTGGGAATGTGATGAAATAAATTAATCATTCTCTCTACTATTATTCTGACATTTCACATTCTTAAAATAAAGTGGTGATCTTATCTGACCTATGACAGGGAATTTTACTAGGATTAAATGTCAGGAATTGTGAAAAACTGAGTTTAAATGTATTTGGTTACGGTGTATTTGAACTTCAGTTTGTGCTTGCAAAACAGTCCTGTAGCTTAGCATCTGCGTCGTCTGACCACTTCCGTATGGAGCGAGTCACTGGTACTTCCTGATTTAGTTTTTGCTTGTATGCAAGAATCAGGAGGATAGAGATATGGTCAGCCAAATGGAGGGTGAGGGAGAGCTTTGTATGCTTTTCTGTGTGTGGAGTAAAGGTGGTCTAGAGTTTTTTTTCCCTCTGGTTGCTCTTATAACATGCTGGTAGAAATTTGGTAAAACTGATTTCAGTTTGCCTGCATTAAAATCCCGGCAACAAGGAGCGCCGCTTCTGGATGAACATTTTTCTTGTTTGCTTATGGCCTTATACAGCTCGTTGAGTGCGGTCTTAGTGCCAGCATCGGTTTGTGGTGGTAAATAGACAGCTACGAATAACTCTCTTGGTAAATAGTGTGTTCTACAGCGTATCATGAGATACTCTACCTCAGGCGAGCAAAACCTTGAGACTTCCCTAATATTAGATTTCGTGCACCAGCTGTTATTTACAAATAGATACAGACCACCACCCTTTGTCTTACAGGCAGCTGTTCTATCTTGCCGATGTGCCGAAAACCCAGCCAGCTGTATTTTATCCATGTCATCGTTCTGCCAAGACTCTGTAAAACATAAGAGATTACAGTTTTGAATGTCCTGCTGATAGGATAGTCTTGATCGGAGCTCATCCATTTTATTATCCAATGATTGCACGTTGGCTAAAAGGACTGATGGTAGAGGTGGATTACACACTCATCGTCGGAACCTTACAAGGTACCCGACCTACGTCCCCTATATCTCTGTCTTTTCTTTATACAAATGATGGGGATGTGGGCCTTGTTAGAATTAGGATAACATTCCATTAATGTCAAACAAAACTTACCCAGAACATGGTAACCATGTTCTCAGAATATCCCATGTTAATGTTCTAGACATATTTCATGGGACATTGCAAGAACATTTATGTCCAGTTGTCTGTTGTAAACTTGTTGTAACTTAGCCTACTTGTTTGTTTTATTTATTTGGTGAATTATCAATCGTTGTGACAGTTACTTACAGACCATCTGTGTAGTCTTCTGCTAGGTAAATGCCTACAGGCCTAGCCCTAGGTACAGGCCTACGGTTATGTTCTTAAACCAGATTTTGTATGACTTTATTGTATTTCTGTGTCGATGTTGAACTATATTATGAGTGGCATGGCGGAAGAATGACCGCCAGTGTTGTTGTAAATACAGACCGCTCCTATGACATGCGCGTCTCAAGCCGCCAGAGCAGGCTAGTCCATCTTTCCGGGTAACCTCGAAGAATAATATCAACGTATACGCTGATTCGGTGAGTGAGTTTATAAGGAAGTGCATAGGAGATGTTGTATCCACTGTGACCATTAAAACCTACCCTAACCAGAAACCGTGAATGGATGGCAGCATACGCGCAAAACTGAAAGTGCGAACCACCGCATTTAACCATGGAAAGGTGACTGAGATTACGGCCGAATACAAACAGTGTTATTCCCTCCGCAAGGCAATCAAACAAGCAAAATGTCAGTATAGAGACAAAGTGGAGTCGCAATTCAACGGCTCAGACACTCGACGTATGTGGCAGGGTCTACAGACAATCACGGACTACAAAAAGAAAACCAGCCACGTCACGGACACCAATGTCTTGCTTCCAGACAAACTTAACACCTCCTTTGCCCGCTTTGAGGATAATACAGTGACACCAACGCGGCCCGCTACCGTGTGGTAGGAGAGAAAACAGTCTATGACTCTGACCTGGATGGCAGGACGCTTGGCCCCAGTGATGTACTGGGCCGTACACACTACCCTCTGTAGTGCCTTGTCTGAGTGAGTATGCAGGCCATGTAGGAACTGTGACATTTTCAGCTTCCAGGAGTTGTGTACAGATTCTTGCTACATGGGGCCATGCATTATCATGCGGAAACTTTTTATTTAACCTTTATTTAACTAGGCAAGTCAGTTAAGAACAAATTCTTATTTACAATGACGGCCTACCCTGGCCAAACCCTAACCCGGACGACGCTTGGTCAATTGTGCACCGCCCTATGGGACTCCATATCACAACCTGTTGTGATACAGCCTGGAATCGAACCAGGGTATGTAGTGACACCTCTAGCACTGAGGTGCAGTGCCTTAAACTGCTGCACCATTCGGGAGCCCGGATGAGGTTATGGTGGCGGGTGAATGGCGCGACAATGAGCCTCAGGATCTCTGCACGGTATCTCTGTGCATTCAAATTGCTATCAATAAAACGCAATTGTGTTCGTGGTCCGTAGTTTATGCCTGTTTATGCCTGCCATTACAGTTGCAACCGTGATTCTTCATGAAGAGCTCACTTCTCCAGCATGCCAATGGCCATCGAAGGTGAGAATTTGCCCACTGAAGTTGGTTGCGACACCGAACTGCAATCAGGTTAAGACCCTGGTGAGGATGACTAGCACACAGATGAGCTTCCCTGAGATGGTTTATCACAGTTTGTGCAGAAATTCTTTGGTTGTGCAAACCCAGTTTCATCAGCTGTGGAGGTTCTGGACTGGCATGATTACAAGTGGTCTACGGATGTGAGGCCGATTGGACGTACTGCCAAATTTTCTAAAACAACGTTGGAGGTGGCTTATGGTAGAGAAATGAACATTTCATTATATTTCAACAGCTCCGGTGGCTATTCCTGCAGTCAGCATGCCAATTGCACGCTCCCTCAAAACTTCAGAAATCTGTCACGTTGTGTGACTGTGACTGTCTGTGGCGCCGGAAGCTCTGGACTGGGAATTGTCGCCGGAAGCTCTGGACTGGGAACTGTCGCCGGAAGCTCTGGACTGAGAACTGTCGCCGGAAGCTCTGGACTGTGGAGGCTCACTGGAGGTCTGATGCGTGGGATCGGTACAGGTGGCACCGGGCTGATGACACACACCTCAGGACGAGTGCGGGGAAGAGGCACAGGACATACTGGACTGTGGAGGCGCACTGGAGACCTGGAGTGTAGAGCTGGCACCATGCGTCCTGGCTGGATGCTCACTTTAGCTCGATGCGTGCGGGCGCTGGCACAGGACGCACTGGGCTGTGAAGGTGTACTGGCGATACAGTACGTAGAGCCGGCGCAGGATATCCTGGTCCGAAGAGGTGTACTGGAGACCAGGAGCGCTGAGCCGGCACAACCCGTCCTGGCTGGATGCCCTCTCTAGCGCGGCAAATGCGGGGTGCTGGAATAGAGCGCACCTGGCTATGAATGCACACTGGAGACACTGTGCGCATCACTGCATAACACGGTGCCTGACCAGTCACAAGCTCCCCACGGTAAGCACGAGGAGTTGGCTCAGGTCTAAACCCTACCTCCGCCAATCTCCCCATGTGCCCCCAAAAAAAAAATATTTTGGGGCTGCCTCTCGTGTGCCTCGTTGGTAATACTCCTCGGAACGTCGCCGTTCCGCTTTCGCTGCCTCAATTTCCTCCCTCGGATGGCGATACTCCCCAGCCTGTGTCCAGGATCTCCTCCCAAGTCCACTCCTCCTGTACACGCTGCTTGGTCCATTTGTGGTGGGATCTTCTGTCACGCTTGTCGTATGAGTGAGACCAAGGCGCAGCGTGAATAGAGTTCACGTATTTTTATGAACTGAAACTCAACAAAACAACAAACAATCAAACGAACCGCGAAGCTACATGTTTGCATACAGGCACCTAACTGTAGACAAGATCCCACACCAGAAAGTGGGAAAAAGGGCTGCCTAAATATGATCCCCGATCGGAGACAACGATAAACAGCTGTCTCTGATTGGGAACCATATCAGGCCAACATAGACATACAAAACCCCTAGACATACAGAAAAACCTAGAGTACCTACCCTAGTCACACCCTGACCTAACCAAAATATATAGAAAACAGAGATATCTAAGATCAGGGAGTGACAGTGACAAAACTCCACATTTTAGGGATGGCCTTTTATTGCCCCCAGCACAAGGTGCACCTGTGTAATGATCATACTGTTTAATCAGCTTCTTGATATGCCACACCTGTCAGGTGGATAGATGATCTTGGCGATGGAGAAATGCTCAGTAACATGAATGTAAACCAAATGTGAGAGAAATAAGCTTTTGTGCATATGAAAAATGTCTGGGATCATTTATTTCAGCTCATGAAACACTTTACATGTTGTCTTTATATTTTTATTCAGTGTAGTTTTAAACTTATTTTGAGCAATAAAAAAACAAAAATATGCCTAGGCCTATTCAGGGAGAGAAGCATCAATCGGTCCTCTTGCTTGCTGAAAGGCTATGAAATAGACTACAACTGTGGCAATGAACTAGCGGTGGAAGTTTGAATGGCGAGAGCAACATGTGGCTCTGGTGTGATGTGATCACATTGGCTAAGTTGATCCATTGCTGCACTGATGCATTTCAAACGTTAAAAACTGGCAGTGAAAAATGCATTCGTTCATTGACACAACGAACCCACAGACCTGTCATGCGCGAATAACAATTTATATTGGTCAACAGCCTATTTTCGGATGTCAAAAGACGGCCAATCAAAGCTGTTCGAATAAATAGTTGACGGATTGCAGCAGGGCGATATTTTGCCATTGGTGTTAGCTGTGTCATAAACAAGATGTTCTCTTAATTTGTTTCGTCTGAGTTATTCAGATTAGAATAATGGAGGTCACTCTTGTCTTGACCAATTTTGGTCAAATCCTCCTTTAGTTCTACTGCCCTTCCCCCTCTCTTGTTTGGAATAACCTGCCAAATTCCTTGTATCTTCATTCCCTCATGCTGGGAGGGCAGTTTAGGACTCAGGTGTCAAAGGAGAATTTTCCTATTTCCTTATGTCCCACTACACTTACTTTTGCAAAATTTACCGCAGCCGCAATTCACTTTGTCATTGCTCGCTGTGCTGTATCAGGGCACGCAAAAGACATGCTCCAAAACACCCAAATACGTCCTTCTAGAAACAGACATGGTCTCAGTATAGTGATGTAGGTCTTTAGATGTTGTACACATTAAATTGTGCCATTCTGAACTTAATCTGCAACGTTATATTCCATTTTATGCGAGCCGTTTCTTCTACAAGCTGTACTGCGCAGGATGTGTCTTGTACTATAGGGACACACTCGACTTGCACAGCTGTATGGAAACAACGCAACTCGACCAAAATTGATATTTTGAAATCTCTCCCCTCTTTCTTCCTCTTTCTACCTCTGTATTTTATGATCTCTGACATAAGTACTCTGTTACTGAGTGTACAAAACATTAGGAACACCTGCTTTTTCCATGACAGACTGACCAGGTGAATTCAGGTGAAAGCTATGATCCCTTATTGATGTCACTTGTTAAATCCACTTCAGTCAGTGTAGATGAAGGAGGAGACGGGTTAAAGAAGGATTTTTAAAAACGGAGACATTTATTGTGTATGTGTGCCATTCAGAAGGTGAGTGGGCAAGACAGAAGATTTAAGCACCTTTGAACAGGGTATGGTAGTAGGTGCCAGGCACACCAGGTAGATTGTGTCAAGAACTGCATGGTTTTTCACGCTCAACAGTTTCCCGTGTGGATCAAGAATGGTCCACCATCCAAAAAGGACATCCAGCCAAATTGACACAACTGCGGGAAGCATTGGAGTCACCATGGGACAACATCCTTGTGGAACGCTTTCAACACCTTCCAGAGTCCATGCCTCGACAAATTGAGGGCAAACGGGATGCAACTCAATATTAGGAAAATGTTCCTAATGTTTTGTGCACTCAGTTAAAGTCCTCAGATGACCCATAAATCCCTAGCAGCCCTCGTACAATAACGTGTGTTCAGTAAACACACACACACACACACACATACACACACACACACACTACTTAGGTATTCCCCATTTACTGCAGTTTGGTGCTATTTTCACAAGTATGTGGGAATTTTCTATACAAAATTCTAAACTGGTAATGCATCCAGTTTTGCATTCAAAACCTTTCTTTGTTCATTCATTTTGTTTGGAGACATCTTTCACCACACAACCATTGATCCAACATATACAGTTGAGGTCGGAAGTTTACATACACTTTAGCCAAATACATTTAAACTCAGTGTTTCACTGAGACATTTAATCCTAGTTAAAATGCCCTGTCTTAGGTCAGTTAGGATCACCACTTTATTTGATGTGAAATGTCAGAATAATACTAGAGAGAATTATTTATTTAAACTTTTATTTCTTTCATCATATTCCCAGTGGGTCAGAGGTTTACATACACTCAATTAGTATTTGTAGCAGTGCCTTTAAATTGTTTAACTTGGGTCAAATGTTTCAGGTAGCCTTCCACAAGGTTCCCACAATAAATTGGGTGAATTTTGGCCCATTCCTCACAGAGCTGGTGTAACTGAGTCAGGTTTGTAGGCCTCCTTGCTCGCACACACTTTTTCAGTTCTGCCCACAAATTTTCTATAGGATTGAGGTCAGGGCTTTGTGATGGCCACTCCAATACCTTGACTTTGTTGTCCTTATGCCATTTTGACACAACTTTGGAAGTATGCTTGGGGTCATTGTCCATTTGGAAGACCCATTTGCGACCAAGCTTGACTGATGTCTTGAGATGTTGCTTCAATATATCCAAATAATTTTCCTCCCTCATGACGCAATCTATTTTGTAAATGCACCAGTCCCTCATGTAGCAAGCACCCCCACAACATGGTGCTGCCACCCCCGTGCTTCACGGTTAGGAGCGGCCTTTCAGGTTATGTCGATATAGGACTCGTTTTACTGTGGATACAGATACTTTTGTACCCGTTTCCTCAAGCATCTTCACAAGGTCCTTTGCTGTTGTTCTGGGATTGATTTGAATTTTTCGCACCAAGGTACATTAATCTCTAGGATACAGAATGCATCTCCTTCCTGA
>NW_026281150.1:0-8439 GCF_023373465.1 Oncorhynchus keta
ACTTTTAAATTTTTTTTTCACCTTTATTTAACCAGGTAGGCTAGTTGAGAACAAGTTCTCATTTGCAACTGCGACCTGGCCAAGATAAAGCATAGCAGTGTGAACAGACAACACAGAGTTACACATGGAGTAAACAATTAACAAGTCAATAACACAGTAGAAAAAAAGGGGAGTCTATATACAATGTGTGCAAAAGGCATGAGGAGGTAGGCGAATAATTACAATATTGCAGATTAACACTGGAGTGATAAATGATCAGATGATCATGTACAGGTAGAGATATTGGTGTGCAAAAGAGCAGAAAAGTAAATAAATAAAAACTGTGGGGATGAGGTAGGTGAAAATGGGTGGGCTATTTACCAATAGATTATGTACAGCTGCAGCGATCGGTTAGCTGCTCAGATAGCTGATGTTTGAAGTTGATGAGGAGATAAAGTCTCCAACTTCAGCGATTTTGCAATTCGTTCCAGTCACAGGCAGCAGAGTACTGGAACGAAAGGCGGCCGAATGAGGTGTTGGTTTTAGGGATAATCAGTGAGATACACCTGCTGGAGCGCGTGCTACGGATGGGTGTTGCCATCGTGACCAGTGAACTGAGATAAGGCGGAGCTTTACCTAGCATGGCCTTGTAGATGACCTGGAGCCAGTGGGTCTGGCGACGAATATGTAGCGAGGGCCAGCCGACTAGAGCATACAAGTCGCAGTGGTGGGTAGTATAAGGTGCTTTTGTGACAAAACGGATGGCACTGTGATAAACTGCATCCAATTTGCTGAGTAGAGTGTTGGAAGCAATTTTGTAGATGACATCGCCGAAGTCGAGGATCGGTAGGATAGTCAGTTTTACTAGGGTAAGCTTGGCAGCGTGAGTGAAGGAGGCTTTGTTGCGGAATAGAAAGCCGACTCTTGATTTAATTTTCGATTGGAGATGTTTGATATGGGTCTGGAAGGAGAGTTTGCAGTCTAGCCAGACACCTAGGTACTTATAGGTGTCCACATATTCAAGGTCGGAACCATCCAGTGTGTTGATGCTAATCAGGCATGCGGGTGCAGGCAGCGATCGGTTGAAAAGCATGCATTTGGTTTTACTGGCGTTTAAGAGCAGTTGGAGGCCACGGAAGGAGTGTTGTATGGCATTGAAGCTCGTTTGGAGGTTAGATAGCACAGTGTCCAAGGACGGGCCGAAAGTATATAGAATGGTGTCATCTGCGTAGAGGTGGATCAGGGAATCGCCCGCAGCAAGAGCAACATCATTGATATATACAGAGAAAATAGTCGGCCCGAGAATTGAACCCTGTGGCACCCCCATAGAGACTGCCAGAGGACCGGACAGCATGCCCTCCGATTTGACACACTGAACTCTGTCTGCAAAGTAATTGGTGAACCAGGCAAGGCAGTCATCCGAAAAACCGAGGCTACTGAGTCTGCCGATAAGAATATGGTGATTGACAGAGTCGAAACCCTTGGCAAGGTCGATGAAGACGGCTGCACAGTACTCTCTTTTATCGATGGCGGTTATGATGTCGTTTAGTACCTTGAGTGTGGCTGAGGTGCACCCGTGACCGGCTCGGAAACCAGATTGCATAGCGGAGAAGGTACGGTGGTATTCGAGATGGTCAGTGAGCTGTTTGTTGACTTGGCTTTCGAAGACCTTAGATAGGCAGGGCAGAATGGATATAGGTCTGTAACAGTTTGGGTCCAGGGTGTCTCCCCTTTGAAGACGGGGATGACTGCGGCAGCTTTCCAATCCTTGGGGATCTCAGACGATATGAAAGAGAGGTTGAACAGGCTGGTAATAGGGGTTGCGACAATGGCGGCGGATAGTTTCAGAAATAGAGGGTCCAGATTGTCAAGCCCAGCTGATTTATACGGGTCCAGGTTTTGCAGCTCTTTCAGAACATCTGCTATCTGGATTTGGGTAAAGGAGAACCTGGAGAGGCTTGGGCGAGGAGCTGCGGGGGTCGGAGCTGTTGGCCGAGGTAGGAGTAGCCAGGCGGAAGGCATGGCCAGCCGTTGAGAAATGCTTGTTGAAGTTTTCGATAATCATGGATTTGTCGGTGGTGACCGTGTTCCCTAGCCTCAGTGCAGTGGGCAGCTGGGAGGAGGTGCTCTTGTTCTCCATGGACTTCACAGTGTCCCAGAACTTTTGGAGTTTGAGCTACAGGATGCAAACTTCTGCCTGAAGAAGCTGGCCTTAGCTTTCCTGACTGACTGCGTGTATTGGTTCCTGACTTCCCTGAACAGTTGCATATCGCGGGGACTGTTCGATGCTATTGCAGTCCGCCACAGGATGTTTTTGTGCTGGTCGAGGGCAGTCAGGTCTGGAGTGAACCAAGGGCTGTATCTCTTCTTAGTTCTGCATTTTTTGAACGGAGCATGCTTATCTAAAATGGTGAGGAAGTTACTCTTAAACAATGACCAGGCATCCTCAACTGACGGGATGAGGTCAATGTCCTTCCAGGATACCCGGGCCAGGTCGATTAGAAAGGCCTGCTCACAGAAGTGTTTTAGGGAGCGTTTGACAGTGATGTGGTCCTTCTGTAGCTCGACGAGACGGCCTACAGGGAGGAGGTGAGGGCCCTCGGAGTGTGGTGTCAGGAAAATAACCTCACACTCAACGTCAACAAAACTAAGGAGATGATTGTGGACTTCAGGAAACAGCAGAGGGAACACCCCCTATCCACATCGATGGAACAGTAGTGGAGAGGGTAGCTAGTTTTAAGTTCCTCGGCATACACATCACAGACAAACTGAATTGGTCCACTCACACTGACAGCGTCGTGAAGAAGGCGCAGCAGCGCCTATTCAACCTCAGGAGGCTGAAGAAATTCGGCTTGTCACCAAAAGCACTCACAAACTTCTACAGATGCACAATCGAGAGCATCCTGGCGGGCTGTATCACCGCCTGGTACGGCAACTGCTCCGCCCCTCAACCGTAAGGCTCTCCAGAGGGTAGTGAGGACTGCACAACGCATCACCGGGGGCAAACTACCTGCCCTCCAGGACACCTACACCACCCGTTGTTACAGGAAGGCCATAAAGATCATCAAGGACATCAACCACCCGAACCACTGCCTGTTCACCCCGCTATCATCCAGAAGGCGAGGTCAGTACAGGTGCATCAAAGCTGGGACCGAGAGACTGAAAAACAGCTTCTATCTCAAGGCCATCAGACTGTTAAACAGCCACCACTAACAGTGTGAGTGGCTGCTGCCAACACACTGTCATTGACACTGACCCAACTCCAGCCATTTTAATAATGGGAATTGATGGGAATTATGTAAATATATCACTAGCCACTTTAAACAATGCTACCTTATATAATGTTACTTACCCTACATTATTCATCTCATATGCATATGTATATACTGTACTCTACATCATCGACTGCATCCTTATGTAACACATGTATCACTAGCCACTTTAACTATGCCACTTTGTTTACTCTGTCTACACACTCATCTCATATGTATATACTGTACTCGATACCATCTACTGTATGCTGCTCTGTACCATCACTCATTCATATATCCTTATGTACATATTCCTTATCCCCTTACACTGTGTATAAGACAGTAGTTTTGGAATTGTTAGTTAGATTACTTGTTGGTTATCACTGCATTGTCGGAACTAGAAGCACAAGCATTTCGCTACACTCGCATTTAACATCTGCTAACCATGTGTATGTGACAAATAAAATTTGATTTGATTTGATTTGATTTGGTAGAGCATGGCGCTTGTAACGCCAGGGTAGTGGGTTCGATCCCGGGACCACCCATACATAGAATGTATGCACACATGACTGACTGTAAGTCGCTTTGGATAAAAGCGTCTGCTAAATGGCATATATTATTATATATTATGAGGGTGGTCGTTTGACTGCGGCACCGTAGCGGATACAGGCAATGAGGCAGTGGTCGCTGAGATCCTGGTTGAAGACAGCGGAGGTGTATTTGGAGGGCCAGTTGGTCAGGATGACGTCTATGAGGGTGCCCTTGCTTACAGAGTTAGGGTTGTACCTGGTGGGTTCCTTGATGATTTGTGTGAGATTGAGGGCATCTAGCTTAGATTGTAGGACTGCCGGGGTGTTAAGCATATCCCAGTTTAGGTCACCTAACAGAACAAATTCTGAATCTAGATGGGGGGCAATCAATTCACAAATGGTGTCCAGGGCACAGCTGGGAGCTGAGGGGGGTCGGTAGCAGGCGGCAACAGTGAGAGACTTATTTATGGAGAGAGTAATTTTCAGAATTAGTAGTTCGAACTGTTTGGGTATGGACCTGGAAAGTATGACATTACTTTGCAGGCTATCTCTGCAGTAGACTGCAACTCCTCCCCCTTTGGCAGTTCTATCTTGACGGAAGATGTTATAGTTGGGTATGGAAATCTCAGAATTTTGGTGGCCTTCTTGAGCCAGGATTCAGACACGGCAAGGACATCAGGGTTAGCAGAGTGTGCTAAAGCAGTGAGTAAAACAAACTTAGGAGGAGGCTTCTGATGTTGACATGCATGAAACCAAGGCTTTTCAATCACAGAAGTCAACAAATGAGTGTGCCTGGGGACATGCAGGGCCTGGGTTTACCTCCACATCACCCGCGGAACAGAGAAGGAGTAGTATGAGGGTGTGGCTAAAGGCTATCAAAACTGGTCGCCTAGAGCGTTGGGGACAGAGAATAAGAGGAGCAGGTTTCTGGGCATGGTAGAATATATTCAGGGCATAATGCGCAGACAGGGGTATGGTGGGGTGCGGGTACGTCGGAGGTAAGCCCAGGCACTGGGTGATGATGAGAGAGGTTTTATCTCTGGACATGCTGGTTGTAATGGGTGAGGTCACCGCATATGTGGGAGGGGTGACAAAGGAGGTATCAGGGGTATGAGGAGTGGGACTAGGGGCTCCATTGTGAACTAAAACAATGATAACTAACCTGAGCAACAGTATACAAGGCATATTGACATTTGAGAGAGACATACAGCGAGGCATACAGTAATCACAGGTGTTGAATTGGGAAAGCTAGCTTACACAGTAGGTGAGACAACAACAGCTAGTCAGCTAGCACAACAAACAGCAGGTAAAATGGCGTTGACTAGGCAGCGGGGCCGACGGATAAAACATAAACAAGCAGAATGGAGTACCGTGATTAATGGACAGTCCAGCGTGCATCAGCTATGAAGCCAAGTGATCAGAGTCCAGGGGCAGCGGTGGATGGGGCAGGGGGCTGGACTGGCGAGTGTTATCCAGGTTAAAAAACTAACAATGACTAAATAGCTTGTAGCTAGTTAGCTGGTTAGGTTCTGGAGGTTCTTGATTGTGTTCTAAAATTAAAAATAATAGCGATTCCGTATCACATTGGGTGAGGCAGGTTTCCGGAAGGTATAAACAAATTTTTTTTTTAATCGGGAAGAGATAGAAAGTACATATGGGCCACTGCGTGTTTGGGACGCAGCGATGCAGACGGTTAGCAGGCCTGTGCTAACAAGCTAACAGATTAGCAGGCCGGGGTAAACAAGGTAGTAGTTAGCGGACCTGGGCTAAACCAGGTAGCAGTTAGCATGCCGAATTAGCAAGCAAGGAGATAGCGAGGGCTAGAGAGTTAGCCTTTGGGGACGTCGCGATGGGGTGAGTCTGTTTATTCCTCTTCATGCGGTGACATCGATAGACCGGTCGTGGGTCCGGGTATTGTAGCCCAGGAGTATGCTACGGTGGCAGCACAGGAGCTCTGGCCGGGCTAGCTTCAAGCTACGTGGGTGGAAACGCTAGCCAGGAATAATCAACCAGGGTTGCGGTTTAGCTCGATAGCTAGTTGTGAAGATCCAGCTGAAAAATGTTCCGTTTGTGGTGGGAATCCGGGGATAAAAAATAAATAGGTCCGTTATGCTCTGGTTAGCGTCGCGTTGTTCGAACTGGCGAGAGCTTTCAGAGCTAAAGGTTAGCTGATGACCGCTAGCATAGCTGGTGGTTAGCTGGCTAGCTTCAGTTGAGGGGTTCGGTTCGAAGTAAATATAAATACTTTAGGAAAAGTAGCTTCATTGGGTGAGGCGGGTTGCAGGAGAGTATTTGGAAGCTTAGGTTTAGCAAAATGTTTATAAAGATATGCAAAGAAAAATATCTAAAACAAAAAGAGACGATATGTACAGAGAGGCGAAGCGACAGGACGACTTACTGCTACGCCATCTTGGAATGATCAATATACATATATCAATATCAATATCCATATATCCATATATACATATATCAATATCCATATATCAATATCCATATATCAATATACATATATCAATATCCATATATCCATATATACATATATCAATATCCATATATCCATATATCAATATCAATATATCAATATACATATATCAATATACATATATCAATATACATATATCAATATACATATATCAATATCATATATCCATATATCAATATCCATATCCATATATCAATATCCATATATCAATATACATATATCAATATCCATATATCAATATCCATATATCCATATCAATATCCATATCCATATATCCATGTATCAATATTCATATCCATATATCCATATATACATATATCAATATACATATCAATATCCATATATCCATATATCAATATTCATATCCATATATCAATATCCATATATCAACATACATATATCCATATATCAATATCCATATATCAATATCAATATATCAATATCCATACATCAATATCCATATATCAATATCCATATATCAATATCCATATACATATATCCAAATATCAATATCCATATATCAATATCCATATATCAATATACATATATCAATATCCATATCAATATCCATATATCCATATATACATATATCAATATCCATATATCCATATATCAATATCCATATATCAATATACATATATCAATATACATATATCAATATACATATATCAATATACATATATCAATATACATATATCCATATATCAATATCCATATCCATATATCAATATCCATATATCAACATACATATATCCATATATCAATATCCATATATCAATATATCAATATCCATACATCAATATACATATCAATATCCATATATCAATATCCATATATCAATATCCATATATCAATATCCATATATCAATATCCATATATCAATATACATATATCAATATACATATCAATATCCATATATCAATATACATATATTAATATACATATCAATATCCATATATCAATATACATATATCAATATACATATCAATATCCATATACATATATCCATATATCAATATCCATATACATATATCCATATATCAATATCCATATATCAATATACATATCAATATCCATATATCAATATCCATATATCAATATACATATCAATATCCATATACATATATCCATATATCAATATCCATATATCAATATCCATATATCAATATCCATATATCAATATCCATATATCAATATCCATATATCAATATACATATCAATATCCATATATCAATATCCATATATCAATATCAATATATCAATATCAATATATCAATATCCATATATCAATATACATATCAATATCCATATACATATATCCATATATCAATATCCATATATCAATATCCATATATCAATATCAATATACATATCAATATCCATATATCAATATCCATATATCAATATCCATATATCAATATCAATATACATATCAATATCCATATATCAATATCAATATATCAATATCCATATATCAATATACATATATCCATATATCAATATCCATATATCAATATCCATATACATATATCAATATATCAATATCCATATATCAATATCCATATACATATATCAATATCCATATACATATATCAATATATCAATATCCATATACATATATCAATATATCAATATCCATATACATATATCCATATATCAATATCCATATACATATATCCATATATCAATATCCATATACATATATCAATATATCAATATCCATATACATATATCAATATATCAATATCCATATACATATATCAATATCCATATACATATATCCATATATCAATATCCATATACATATATCAATATATCAATATCCATATACATATATCAATATATCAATATCCATATACATATATCAATATATCAATATCAATATATCAATATCCATATTTCAATATCCATATACATATATCCATATACATATATCAATATCCATATACATATATCAATATATCAATATACATATATCAATATCCATATATCAATATCCATATATCAATATCCATATATCAATATCCATATATCAATATACATATCAATATCCATATACATATATCCATATATCAATATCCATATATCAATATACATATCAATATCCATATATCAATATCCATATATCAATATCCATATATCAATATCAATATATGAATATCCATATATCAATATACATATCAATATCCATATCCAT
>NW_026281151.1:0-4356 GCF_023373465.1 Oncorhynchus keta
GGAGAGAGAACACAGCAGAGAGAGGAGAGAGAGAACACACAGCAGAGAGAGGGGAGAGAGAGAACACAGCAGAAGAGGAGGATGGAACACAGCAGAGAGAGGGGAGAGGGGAGAGAGAACACAGCAGAGAGAGGGAGAGAGAGAGAACACGGCAGAGAGAGGGCAGAGAGAGAGAACACAGCAGAGAGAGGGGAGAGAGAGAACACAGCAGAGAGAGGGAGAGAGAGAGAACACAGCAGATAGAGGGAGAGAGAACACAGCAGGAGAGAGGAGAGAGAGAGAACACAGCAGAGAGAGAGGGAGAGAGAGAGAACACGGCAGAGAGAGGGCAGAGAGACAGAACACAGCAGAGAGAGGGGAGAGAGAGAACACAGCAGAGAGAGGGAGAGAGAGAAACACAGCAGATAGAGGGGGAGAGAGAACACAGCAGGAGAGGGAGAGAGAACACACAGCAGAGAGAGGGGAGAGAGAGAGAACACAGCAGAGAGAGGAGAGAGAGAACACAGCAGAGAGAGGGGAGAGAGAACACAGCAGAGAGAGGGAGAGAGAGAACACAGCAGAGAGAGGGAGAGAGAACACAGCAGAGAGGAGAGAGAGAACACAGCAGAGAGAGGGAGAGAGGAACACAGCAGAGAGAGGGGAGAGAGAGAACACAGCAGAGAGAGAGAGAGAGAGAACAGGAGAGAGAGAGAGAACACAGCAGAGAGAGGGGAGAGAGAGAACACAGCAGAGAGAGGGAGAGAGAGAACACAGCAGAGAGAGGGAGAGAGAACACAGCAGAGAGGGAGAGAGAGAACACAGCAGAGAGAGAGAGAACACAGCAGAGAGAGAGAGACACAGCAGAGAGAGGGAGAGAGGAACACAGCAGAGAGAGGAGAGAGAACACAGCAGAGAGAGGGGAGAGAGAGAACACAGCAGAGAGAGGGGAGAGAGAACACAGCAGAGAGAGGAGAGAGAGAGAACACAGCAGAGAGAGAGAGAACACAGCAGAGAGAGAGAGAGCACAGCAGAGAGAGGGAGAGAGAGAGATAGCACAGCAGAGAGAGAGAGAGAGAACACAGCAGAGAGAGGGAGAGAGAGAACACAGCAGAGAGAGGGAGAGAGAGAACACAGCAGAGAGAGGGAGAGAGAGATAGCACAGCAGAGAGAGGGAGAGAGAGAACACAGCAGAGAGAGGGGAGAGAGAGAGAAACACAGCAGAGAGAGGAGAGAGAGAGAACACAGCAGAGAGAGGGGAGAGAGAGAACACAGCAGAGAGAGGGAGAGAGAGAGAACACAGCAGAGAGAGGGAGAGAGAGATACACAGCAGAGAGAGGGAGAGAGAGAACACAGCAGAGAGAGGAGAGAGAACACAGCAGAGAGAGGGAGAGAGACACACAGCAGAGAGAGGAGAGAGAGAACACAGCAGAGAGAGGGGAGAGAGGAACACAGCAGAGAGAGGGGAGAGAGAACACAGCAGAGAGAGGGAGAGAGAGAACACAGCAGAGAGAGGAGAGAGAGAGAACACAGCAGAGAGAGGGGAGAGAGAGAACACAGCAGAGAGAGGGAGAGAGAGAACACAGCAGATAGAGAGGAGAGAGAACACAGCAGAGAGAGGGGAGAGAGAGAACACAGCAGAGAGAGAGGGAGAGAGAGAGAACACAGCAGAGAGAGGGCAGAGAGAGAGAACACAGCAGAGAGAGAGGGAGAGAGAACACAGCAGAGAGAGGAGAGAGAGAGAACACAGCAGATAGAGGGAGAGAGAACACAGCAGAGAGAGGGGAGAGAGAGAGACACACAGCAGAGAGAGGGGAGAGAGAGAGAACACAGCAGAGAGAGGGGAGAGAGAGAACACAGCAGAGAGAGGGAGAGAGAGAACACAGCAGAGAGAGGGGAGAGAGAGAACACAGCAGAGAGAGGAGAGAGAGAACACAGCAGAGAGAGGGGAGAGAGAGACACAGCAGAGAGAGGGAGAGAGAGAACACAGCAGAGAGAGGGGAGAGAGAGAACACAGCAGAGAGAGGGGAGAGAGAGAGAACACAGCAGAGAGAGGGGGAGAGAGAGAACACAGCAGAGAGAGGGGAGAGAGAGAACACAGCAGAGAGAACACAGCAGAGAGAGGAGAGAGAACACAGCAGAGAGAGGAGAGAGAGAACACAGCAGAGAGAGGAGAGAGAGAACACAGCAGAGAGAGGAGAGAGAGAACACAGCAGAGAGAGGAGAGAGAGAACAGCAGAGAGAGGGAGAGAGAGAACACAGCAGAGAGAGGGGAGAGAGAGAACACAGCAGAGAGAGGAGAGAGAGAACACAGCAGAGAGGGAGAGAGAACACAGCAGAGAGAGAGGGAGAGAGAGAACACAGCAGAGAGAGGAGAGAGAGAACACACAGCAGAGAGAGGGGAGAGAGAGAACACAGCAGAGAGGAGAGAGAGACACAGCAGAGAGAGGGGAGAGAGAGAACACAGCAGAGAGAGGGAGAGAGAGAACACAGCAGAGAGAGGAGAGAGAGAGAACACAGCAGAGAGAGGAGAGAGAGAACACAGCAGAGAGAGGGAGAGAGAGAGAACACAGCAGAGAGAGGAGAGAGAGAACACAGCAGAGAGAGGGGAGAGAGAGAACACAGCAGAGAGAGGGGAGAGAGAGAACACAGCAGGAGAGGAGAGAGAACACAGAGAGAGGGAGAGAGAACACAGCAGAGAGAGGAGAGAGAGAACACAGCAGAGAGAGAGAGAGAGATAGCACAGCAGAGAGAGAGAGAGAGCACAGCAGAGAGAGGGGAGATATGACAGCAGAGAGAACACAACAGAGAGAGAGAGAGAACACAAGCAGAGAGAGGAGAGAGAGATAGACACAGCAGAGAGGAGAGAGAGACAGGAGAGAGGAGAGAGAGAACATCAGCAAGAGAGAGGGGAGAGAGAGAGAAACAACAGAGCGAGAGAGAGAACACAGCAGAGAGAGAGAGAACACAGCAGAGAGAGGGGAGAGAGAGAACACAGCAGAGAGAGGGAGAGAGAACAGACAGCAGAGAGCAGAGAGAGAGAGAACACAGCAGAGAGAGGAGAGAGAGAGAACACAGCAGAGAGAGGGAGAGAGAACACAGCAGAGAGAGGAGAGAGAGAACACAGCAGAGAGAGGGAGAGAGAGAACACAGCAGAGAGAGAGAGAGAGAACACAGCAGAGAGAGAGGAGAGAGGGAGAGAGAACACAGCAGAGAGAGAGAGAGAGAACACAGCAGAGAGAGGGAGAGAGAGAGAACACAGCAGAGAGAGGAGAGAGAGAACACAGCAGAGAGAGAGAGAGAGAACACAGCAGAGAGAGGGGAGAGAGAACACAGCAGAGAGAGGGGAGAGAGAGAACACAGCAGAGAGGAGAGAGAGAGATAGCACAGCAGAGAGAGGGGAGAGAGAACACAGCAGAGAGAGGGGAGAGAGAACACAGAGAGAGAGAGAGAGAACACAGCAGAGAGAGAGAGAGAGAGAGAACACAGCAGAGAGAGGAGAGAGAGAGAACACAGCAGAGAGAGGGAGAGAGAGAGATAGAACACAGCAGAGGAGAGAGAGAACAGAGAGAGAGAGAACACACAGCAGAGAGAGGGGAGAGAGAGAACACAGCAGAGAGAGGGGAGAGAGAACACAGCAGAGAGAGGGGAGAGAGAGAACACAGCAGAGAGAGGGAGAGAGAGAACACAGCAGAGAGAGGGAGAGAGAACACAGCAGAGAGAGGGAGAGAGAACACAGCAGAGAGAGGAGAGAGAGAGAACACAGCAGAGAGAGGAGAGAGAGAACACAGCAGAGAGAGGGGAGAGAGAGAACAGCAGAGAGAGGGGAGAGAGAGAACACAGCAGAGAGAGGGAGAGAGAGAGAACACAGCAGAGAGAGGGGAGAGAGAGAACACAGCAGAGAGAGGGAGAGAGAGAACACAGCAGAGAGAGGAGAGAGAGAACACAGCAGAGAGAGGGAGAGAGAGAGAACACAGCAGAGAGAGGGAGAGAGAGAACACAGCAGAGAGAGGGAGAGAGAGAGAACACAGCAGAGAGGAGAGGAGAACACAGAGAGAGAGGGAGAGAGAACACAGCAGAGAGAGGGGAGAGAGAACCAGCAGAGAGAGGGGAGAGAGAGAGAACAGCACAGACAGAGGAGAGGAGAACACAGCAGAGAGAGGGAGAGAGGAGAACACAGCAGAGAGAGGGAGAGAGAACACAGCAGAGAGAGAGGGAGAGAGAGAGTAGCACAGCAGAGAGAGGGGAGAGAGAAACACAGCAGAGAGAGGGAGAGAGAGAGAACATAGCAGATAGAGGGAGAGAGAACACAGCAGGGAGAGGGAGAGAGAGAGAGCACAGCAGAGAGGAGGGAGAGCACAGAGAGAGAGGGAGCAGAGA
>NW_026281152.1:0-55711 GCF_023373465.1 Oncorhynchus keta
TGGTTTTCTGTTTGTAAATTTACATTTGTGTATATGAAATTTGGCCAAAAGAATAATGAAATTAATTACGTAAAAATGATTCCGCTTATATCTATTGTATGTAAAGAATCCAAACATCTCTCCACAATAGTGTAAAATCTTCATAAATGTGTTCAATTATAAACCTACTGATGTCTTGCCACAGTTTTCTTACATGCATACAATGACAAAAAAGATGCACAACTGTTTCTGGGTGGTCATTACAAAAGGAGCAATTTGAGTTGATGTTTTCCTTAAACTTCTTCATATAGTGGTGGCAACATCCAAACTTTTTTCCAACAGATATGATCAATAAATCCATTCCAATAAGGCATGACATAAGGTATAGATAGATACAACATCCTGCTGAAACAAGGATCGTATCGCTCTGTTGTTGAATGGACCAAAAGAGAAACAAATCTTTCCTACTGATGAGTCAACAGGGTCAATAGAAGGTCGGCTCTGAGGGTCAGGCCTTTCCTACTGATGAGTCAACAGGGTTAATAGAAGGTCGGCTCTGAGGGTCAGGTCTTTCCTACTGATGAGTCAACAGGGTCAATAGAAGGTCGGCTCTGAGGGTCTTGACATGTTCCTGAATAACATAGCAACACCTGAGGGAATGGCATCTAAAACAATTGCAAAATCTTTAGGTGTTACAGGGACCTTGTAAAGTGATAAGAATTCTGAGTAAACTGAGTAAAAGACCCTCTGCATTTACCAGTTGGCTCACCAATAGGATATTATTTCTGAACCAATATTCTAAAAACAGAGAGGTATTTTTATACAATATATCCCGATTATTCCATATATAATATCTGTGTGGAGAAAAGTTATGCTTATAAATTAAGGACCATGACAAGAAAACCTGCCGATGAAAAGCAGAAAGTTTCACTGGAACTTTGTCAATATTATAATTGCAAAACAACATGAAGTTAAGGCCACCAAAAGTAGAGAAGACATGATGAGGAATAAAATTCCAGATAGAAGTGGGTCTTCTTAGGAATTGTTTTATCCAATTGATCTTGAAAGTATTATTTAAGGTAGTAAAGTCCAGAAAATTCAGTCCACCATACTCATAAGTGTTCATTACAACAGTTTTCCTAATGTAATGGGTACGGTTTCTCCAAAGAAAGTTGAAAAGCATCTGGTCTATCTCCTTGCTTATTTTACGGTCAAGATATAAAGATAGAGCACCATATGTTAGTCTAGAGATAGCTTCAGCCTTGGTTATTAGGACTCTACCTTTTAAAGATAAGTCCCTCTGTAGCCATTGATTTAGTTTCTTCTGGGTTTTTTTAATAAGAGGGTTAAAATTTAGTAAGCCTCTAGACTTCTGATCCTTTGTAATGGTTATGCCTAAATATGCAAGTTCTTCTTTTACTGGAATACCATAATATGAAGGTGTCACACAATCTTTGACAGCCATGAGTTCACATTTATTAATGTTAAGATATAGACCAGACGCTTTGGAAAAGCATTGTATCACATTGATCGATATGGGAATTTGGTTAGCGTCTTTCAGAGAAAGTGTAGTATCGTCAGCCAGCTGGCTTATAATAATTTCTTTACCAGCTATGGAAATACCTTGTACAGGACAATTATTTAAAGAATTTGCAAGAAGTTGGGTGATTAATAAAAACAGGTACGGAGAGATAGGACAACCTTGCCTAATTCCTCTCTTTAACTCAAATCTAGGTGAGGTGCCATATTTCAATTTGATAAAGCTGTTACCATTTGCATAGAGAGTCTTAATAGCCTTACAGAAAAAATCCCCAAAGCCAAGTCTCTCAAGGGAGTGGAAGAGAAACTGATGCTCTACTGTGTCAAATGCTTTATAAAAATCTAAAAATAATATGAAGCTATCCTCAGTTATTAGGTCTGAGTAGTCAAGTACGTCTAATACTAGTCTGACATTGTTAGAAATATGTCTGTTCCTCATGAAGCCAGACTGTGTTTCATCAATGATTGCATCCAGAACTTCTTTAATTCTTTTTGCAAGTAGTGAGGCTAATATCTTATAGTCATTGTTAAGAAGACAAATTGGACGCCAGTTATCGATGAGCAGCACTTCTTTTTTAGGCTTAGGTATCAGTGTTATTAACCCCTGACTCATTGTAGGAGGGAGAACATTGTTTTTAATACACTCTAAAAAGAAGTCGAATAGGAAGGGAGCTACTTGTTCAGAAAATAATTTGTAAAATTCTGATGTAATTCCATCAACACCTGGTGATTTATTGTTCTTTAGATGTTTGATAGACTCTATAATCTCTTCAACTTTGATGGGTTCATCACACTGTTTAGATTATATATCACTGATAGAGTGAACATTATTCAGTGAGTTAAAAAACATATCTGTGGATTCCTGACAGTACGTAGAGCTATACAATTTTCTGTAAAAATTGCTGCAGTATTTAGCGATTAATTTTTGGTCATCTGTAATAACACCATCAATGTTTAACTTATGGATAGTGTTATTTTTAGAGTGAAATTTCTCAAGTCTAAAGAAATAGGATGAATTCTGTTCTCCCTCCTCAATCAATTTTTTCCTAGATCTAATAAAGGCTCCTTCTGCTTTTAATCTATATATATTATCCAGTTTATTTTGTAACTCAATTAATTCCATCTTCTCCTCCCCCGAGAGGCCGGCTGGGGACCTCTGAGAAAGGGAAGTTATCTTAATGATCACCTTTTCCTCCTCAGCTCTTCTGGTCTTAGCAAGATTACTACCATATTTTCTAAGATAATTGGACACCTCAAATTTAAAGAGCTCCCAGTTCTTGCAATAAGATTTTTCTTCACAAGCCCTTTCCCAAAAGTGTGAGAGCAGATCTTTAACCTCAAATGTAACTATATCATTATTTAATAATGAGCTATTTAGCTTCCAGTAGGATGCTCTACCAAGGTTTGTATCAGGGGTAAATATTTTGATATCAATGTAAATAGCCTTATGGGCTGTGAGGGAAGTAGTACAAATATTTGTAGTAACATACTCACTATCAATACATTTAGATATAAGCCAAACATCTATTCTGGATTGTCTGGAGCCTGTTTTGTTACTCCAAGTGAATGATCTGTCGGCCGGAAACCTCCCTCTCCATATATCAGTAAGATCAAACATTACCATAAAAAGTATTAAACCCAAACTCTGATTGGTTGGTCTACCTGGGGCCATCTATCAGATTAATGATTTATAGTAATGTTCAAGTCCCCTCCTATCAATAATAATGAATTGGGAAATGTAGATAACCAATGAAGTATATGTTTCTCTATAGATTCAAGCTACTCATCATTCTCATGTTTGGTGTTGTACCTGTAGAAGTTTACAGTAATGAGTGTAATGTCATTGTAACTGATCATTCTCATGTTTGGTGTTGTACCCGTAGAAGTTTACAGTAATGAGCGTAATGTCATTGTAACTGATCACAAGACAAATAAAGTGACCAAAGGGGTCACATTCCGAGTGTAGAATATTACCACCAAAGGTATTTTTCATTGTAGTGACACCAGCAGAGCGTTCAGATCCATGGGAAAGCCAAATAGCGTTGCCCCACTGTGACCCCCAGAAGTTGGCATCAGCAGAAATTGAGTGAGACTCTTGAAAAAAGCAAAAATCTGTTCGAAATTGTTTAGCAAATAAAAATAAGGCCTTGCGCTTCACACTGTTTCGTAACCCCCTAGCATTAAGAGATAATATAGACAAAGACAAAACAACAAAGATTATATAAAAGTATAAACTGTAGTAGGATGAGTCAAAGACGTAGGAGCAGTGAACGTAAACGACAAGGAACCGAGATCTGCACCATTTAAGTCAATTTAAAGTGAAAGTAGCTTATTCCATAACCTTTGAAATGCAACTCAACTGGAAATTATGTTCAAGACCAAACCAAGGGTTCTTGTAGTAAGAGAGACTAAAAACCCTCTTTAGTGTAATCAGGAACTATTCTGAGAAATCATACAAATAATTATTTAAATAAAAATAACCTACTATTTTAATGAAAACTGATCAGAAAATAATTGAATAACAAAATGTTTTACATATAAATGTTCCTAAGACCTTTTTTTGGAAATAAGTATTAATAACTAAATAGAACAATAGCCGTGTAAAGTCAGAGCGGACCTGTATGCCCTTTAAAACAGCATCTTAGTTACTGTATACATAAAACATAAATTCAGCTTTCAATCTTCTTCGTAAGTTTATAAACAAAATAGGACTTCTGGTCATACAAGAACAAACTAATGAATTGAAATACCTGAGTATTCCTTTAAAATAGTCACCTGATACTTGTGAGGTAAACAGCATAAGGAAAATGAGAATACCATGGCTGAAATCATCAACCTGTTCCTTCTGGTGAGATTTTAGGGAGGAATATGGATTTCTGAACCGTTGATGAAACCTCGTCCTCCGACGAAGTAAGCAGCCTTCCCCTCACTTCGTGCCATCTTTGATCGTTGGCCACAACTTGTTCCTTCTTTCTATGTCTTCCGGGCTGAGATGCTCGGCGAAACGAAACGCATACCATGGCTCTGAAGGAAGGCGTTCTTCCTAGCAGCTTTCCAGACAGCATCCCTGTAGAATCTGGTAGTGAATAGGATGAGGATACCCCTGGGTCTTGAATCGCTTTGCTGTTGCTTCTTGCCGAGGCGATGTACGACGTCGATGGTATCACCAACTTTGTTCTTCTCTGCAGGCAAAACTTCTTGGCAGATACGGATAGCCTCTCCACGCACATCTTCATTCTCCACCTCTGGCAAGCCGTAGAGTCTCAGGTTCCATCTTCATTCTCCACCTCTGGCAAGCCGTAGAGTCTCAGGTTCCATCTTCATTCTCCACCTCTGGCAAGCCGTAGAGTCTCAGGTTCCATCTTCATTCTCCACCTCTGGCAAGCCGTAGAGTCTCAGGTTCCATCTTCATTCTCCACCTCTGGCAAGCCGTAGAGTCTCAGGTTCCATTTTCTTGTGTATTGTTCCAGATCAGTGAGACGTCTATGGTAGACATTGTTATTCTTTTCCACCCTTTCCACATTTTTTCAACTTTTTGTCACTCTCGTTTTCACATCATTAATTTCACCACATGCAAACACCACATGTCTTTTTTCAAGCCTTCGATAACCATGGTGTTCGCGGCTACCATTTTCTCAATGGCGTCACACCTGGAGTTGATGAGTAAGGAGAGGGTAGCCACGATGTCAGAGTTCATGTTGGGTTTTTTGGAGGGTGGAGGTTTGCACGGAGTAACCGGTAAAGAGGGGAATTCGTCATCTTCAGCATTCGAAAGCATGATATTATCCACAGGCCAAGTGTAGTTATGCCAGTTGTCTATAAGCACGTTTCTCTCTTGTTGATTAGCAATAGAACGGCTAACTTTTTCCTTTCTTTTTTTGTCACGACTTTGCATGGACATGCTGAAATAAATTATCCAATTATCATTCCAGTCACAGGAAAGGTTTTATATCTTGAACAAATAAAAATAATAATGACTAAACTTTTTTTTAAAACAATTTTCACAATCTTTCTGAAGTTTGGTACGGAGCTCGGGTAAAAAAGCGTCTGTTCAAGCAGCCATCTTGGCCAATCTCCGAGCTGCCTTCTCCTGTGAAAACAACCTGAATTCTCTGTGATGTCACTCATGCAGATCAGGATGCACTGCTAGGGCAGTGATTGGTTCCTGGTCTAAACCTTCCCTGAGGTGATTGGTTGAGTGACGTGATCTTTTCAATGAGCTTCAGCCCGCAGGATGGGAGTAGAGTTTTTTTTTCTATATTCTGTTACTGAAACCTGTACAATCTCTGAAATGGTTTTGAATTAAAATTATACAATCTTAAATGACTGATCTTGTCTAAAGAAGACATTTCAAATATAGGTCATAAATCAATTAAACATCTCTACTAGGTACAGTTGTTTCTTATTTCTACAACAAAATCTGGAAAACTAGAGCAAGGCATGCGGGGAATAGGCAATTTCCATTGGTCAGTTTCCTCTGAGTCAACTACAGTACAAATCAATAGATGATTTGGGACAGTTATTGTAGATCCCTTGTGGGGTTAGGAAGTGAACCTGTGGAGATAAATGTCTCAAAACCAAGATAGAGGTTTGACATTGGATAAATAATATCCATATCAATTTATTTTGTGTCTATACTCAGTTTCGCCACAAGATGACAGCGTTGCTTATTGAGATCATCTAAAACAGGGGACTCCAACCTTTTCGAGATGGAGCTTCTCCGGAGCTGCTCATTTATTTAACTTTCAAATAGGTTTGTTGTTTTCTTCCCTGCAACACTTCCCAAGGACTTTGCAGTAAAAATAGACATGTTTTATGTCAATGTACCTGTTGCAATGGTTCATACATTTCAGAAAGTATCCCTTGACCTATTCCACATGTATTATAGCCTGAACTCAAAATGGATCAAATAAAACGTTTCATCTCACCCATCGAATACCCCATAATGACATCACAATACCCCATAATGACATCACAATAACCCATAATGACATCACAATAACCTATAATGACATCACAATAACCCATAATGACATCACAATAACCCATAATGACATCACAATAACCCATAATGACATCACAATAACCCATAATGACATCACAATAACCCATAATGACATCACAATAACCCATCATGACATCACAATACCCCATCATGACATCACAATACCCCATCATGACATCACAATACCCCATCATGACATCACAATAACCCATAATGACATCACAATACCCCATAATGACATCACAATAACCCATAATGACATCACAATAACCCATAATGACATCACAATAACCCATAATGACATCACAATAACACATCATGACATCACAATAACACATCATGACATCACAATACACCATCATGACATCACAATACCCCATCATGACATCACAATACCCCATAATGACATTAAAAACAATTATTTTACCAGGCAAGTCAGTTAAGAACACATTCTTATTTTCAATGACGGCCTGGGAACAGTGGGTTTAACTGCCTGTTCAGGGGCAGAACGACAGATTTGTACCTTGTCAGCTCGGGGATTCGAAACTTGCAACCTTTCGGTTACTAGTCTAACACTCTAACCACTAGGCTACCCTGCCGCCCACAATACCCCATCATGACATCACAATACCCCATAATTACAAAGAGAAAACATGTTTTAGACATTTTTGCACATTTATTGAAAATTAAATACAGAAATATCTCATTTACATAAGTATTCACACTCCTGAGTCAACATTTGGCATCTATTACAGCTCAAATCAAATCAAATTGTATTGGTCACATCCACATGGTTAGCAGATGATAATGTGAGTGTAGCGAAATGCTTCTAGTTCCGACACTGCAGCAATATCTAACATGTGATCTAACAGTTCCACAACAACTACCTAATACACACAAATCTAAGTAAAGGGATGGAAAAAATATGTACATATATATATACATATATATGGAGGGCAATGACTGACCGGCATAGATGAGATGCAATAGATGGTATAGAATACAGTATACACAGATGTGAGTCTTTCTGAGCTTTGCACACCTGGATTGTACACTATTTTAACATTATTCTCTTCTTTTTTTTTTTTTTTCAAGCTCTGTCAAGTTGGTTCCTGATCATTGCTGGACAGCCATTTAAGTCTAGCCATGGATTTTCAAGTTGATTTAAGTCTAAACTGTAAGTAGGCCACTCAGGAACAATAACTCCAGTGTGTTTTAGGTTATTGTATCACGACTCAGGATATGACCCAGATACACAAGAGACAGACAGATAGTACGCTGGGCTCCAGGATACACTGGAGAACCATATTGTCCTGCTAAGAAGATGAATTTGTCTCCCAGTGTCTGTTTGAAGGCAGACTGAACCAGGTTTTCCTCTAGGATTTTGCCTGTACCTAGCTAAATTCCATTTCTTTTATCCGAAAAACCTCCCTAGTCCTTGACGATGGCAAGCATGCTCATAACATGATGCATCTTGAAAATATGAATAGTGGTATTCAGTGATGTGTTGTGTTGGATTTGCCCCGAACGTAAAGCTTTTGACTTACAACGTAAAGTCATTTTCCCAAATGTTTTTAAATTTTACTTCAGTGACTTACTGCCTTATTCTGTACCTTCTTTTCACTCTGTCATTAAGTAACTAACTACAATGTTGTTGATCCACCCTATCGCAGCCATTAATAACCCCTTAGAATCTATTATCTATATATAAGAGCTACAGCTCTGTTTGTCACATTGAGATACACCATGGGCTGCATCTCAATCCCCTGTGTCACCTTGGAAAGAGCTACAGCTCTGTTTGTCACATTGAGATACACCATGGGCTGCATCTCAATCCCCTGTGTCACCTTGGAAAGAGCTACAGCTCTGTTTGTCACATTGAGATACACCATGGGCTGCATCTCAATCCCCAGTGTCACCTTGGAAAGTGGCAGAGCTACAGCTCTGTTTGTCACATTGAGATACACCATGGGCTGATCTCAATCCCCATGTCACCTTGGAAAGAGCTACAGCTCTGTTTGTCACGTTGAGATACACCATGGGCTGCATCTCAATCCCCTGTGTCACCTTGGAAAGTGGCAGAGCTACAGCTCTGTTTGTCACATTGAGATACACCATGGGCTGATCTCAATCCCCATGTCACCTTGGAAAGAGCTACAGCTCTGTTTGTCACATTGAGATACACCATGGGCTGCATCTCAATCCCTGTGTCACCTTGGAAAGAGCTACAGCTCTGTTTGTCACATTGAGATACACCATGGGCTGATCTCAATCCCCAGTGTCACCTTGGAAAGAGCTACAGCTCTGTTTGTCACATTGAGATACACCATGGGCTGCATCTCAATCCCCAGTGTCACCTTGGAAAGAGCTACAGCTCTGTTTGTCACATTGAGATACACCATGGGCTGCATCTCAATCCCCAGTGTCACCTTGGAAAGAGCTACAGCTCTGTTTGTCACATTGAGATACACCATGGGCTGCATCTCAATCCCCTGTGTCACCTTGGAAAGAGCTACAGCTCTGTTTGTCACATTGAGATACACCATGGGCTGCATCTCAATCCCCTGTGTCACCTTGGAAAGAGCTACAGCTCTGTTTGTCACATTGAGATACACCATGGGCTGCATCTCAATCCCCCTGTGTCACCTTGGAAAGAGCTACAGCTCTGTTTGTCACATTGAGATACACCATGGGCTGCATCTCAATCCCCAGTGTCACCTTGGAAAGTGGCAGAGCTACAGCTCTGTTTGTCACATTGAGATACACCATGGGCTGATCTCAATCCCCCATGTCACCTTGGAAAGAGCTACAGCTCTGTTTGTCACGTTGAGATACACCATGGGCTGCATCTCAATCCCCAGTGTCACCTTGGAAAGTGGCAGAGCTACAGCTCTGTTTGTCACATTGAGATACACCATGGGCTGATCTCAATCCCCCATGTCACCTTGGAAAGAGCTACAGCTCTGTTTGTCACATTGAGATACACCATGGGCTGCATCTCAATCCCCTGTGTCACCTTGGAAAGAGCTACAGCTCTGTTTGTCACATTGAGATACACCATGGGCTGATCTCAATCCCCAGTGTCACCTTGGAAAGAGCTACAGCTCTGTTTGTCACATTGAGATACACCATGGGCTGCATCTCAATCCCCCTGTGTCACCTTGGAAAGAGCTACAACTCTGTTTGTCACGTTGAGATACACCATGGGCTGCATCTCAATCCCCCATGTCACCTTGGAAAGTGGCAGAGCTACAGCTCTGTTTGTCACATTGAGATACACCATGGGCTGATCTCAATCCCCAGTGTCACCTTGGAAAGAGCTACAGCTCTGTTTGTCACATTGAGATACACCATGGGCTGCATCTCAATCCCCTGTGTCACCTTGGAAAGAGCTACAGCTCTGTTTGTCACATTGAGATACACCATGGGCTGATCTCAATCCCCAGTGTCACCTTGGAAAGAGCTACAGCTCTGTTTGTCACATTGAGATACACCATGGGCTGCATCTCAATCCCCTGTGTCACCTTGGAAAGAGCTACAGCTCTGTTTGTCACGTTGAGATACACCATGGGCTGATCTCAATCCCCAGTGTCACCTTGGAAAGAGCTACAGCTCTGTTTGTCACATTGAGATACACCATGGGCTGCATCTCAATCCCCTGTGTCACCTTGGAAAGTGCTACAGCTCTGTTTGTCACATTGAGATACACCATGGGCTGCATCTCAATCCCCTGTGTCACCTTGGAAAGAGCTACAGCTCTGTTTGTCACATTGAGATACACCATGGGCTGCATCTCAATCCCCTGTGTCACCTTGGAAAGAGCTACAGCTCTGTTTGTCACATTAAGATACACCATGGGCTGCATCTCAATCCCCAGTGTCACCTTGGAAAGTGGCAGAGCTACAGCTCTGTTTGTCACATTGAGATACACCATGGGCTACATCTCAATCCCCTGTGTCACCTTGGAAAGAGCTACAGCTCTGTTTGTCACATTGAGATACACCATGGGCTGCATCTCAATCCCCTGTGTCACCTTGGAAAGAGCTACAGCTCTGTTTGTCACATTGAGATACACCATGGGCTGCATCTCAATCCCCAGTGTCACCTTGGAAAGAGCTACAGCTCTGTTTGTCACATTGAGATACACCATGGGCTGCATCTCAGTCCCCTGTGTCACCTTGGAAAGAGCTACAGCTCTGTTTGTCACATTGAGATACACCATGGGCTGATCTCAATCCCCTGTGTCACCTTGGAAAGTGGCAGAGCTACAGCTCTGTTTGTCACGTTGAGATACACCATGGGCTGATCTCAATCCCCTGTGTCACCTTGGAAAGAGCTACAGCTCTGTTTGTCACGTTGAGATACACCATGGGCTGCATCTCAATCCCCAGTGTCACCCTGGAAAGTGGCAGAGCTACAACTCTGTTTGTCACGTTGAGATACACCATGGGCTGCATCTCAATCCCCCATGTCACCTTGGAAAGAGCTACAGCTCTGTTTGTCACATTGAGATACACCATGGGCTGCATCTCAATCCCCATGTCACCTTGGAAAGAGCTACAACTCTGTTTGTCACGTTGAGATACACCATGGGCTGCATCTCAATCCCCCATGTCACCTTGGAAAGTGGCAGAGCTACAGCTCTGTTTGTCACATTGAGATACACCATGGGCTGCATCTCAATCCCCCATGTCACCTTGGAAAGTGGCAGAGCTACAGCTCTGTTTGTCACATTGAGATACACCATGGGCTGATCTCAATCCCCAGTGTCACCTTGGAAAGAGCTACAGCTCTGTTTGTCACATTGAGATACACCATGGGCTGATCTCAATCCCCAGTGTCACCTTGGAAAGAGCTACAGCTCTGTTTGTCACATTGAGATACACCATGGGCTGATCTCAATCCCCAGTGTCACCTTGGAAAGAGCTACAGCTCTGTTTGTCGTCACACGAAAACGTCTACACTGTCTGTACTGCCTCGTTAATTACTGTTGTTGTCCCGTTCTCTCCATAATTCAACAAGTGGGTCAATAGCAGCATACCCTGAGATTGAAAATCAACAGGCTTGGCTCTAGATTATACCTGCCTAAACAAACTTTACATTGTTTGTGAGATCAGACATAATATCACTTGAATTCAAGTGATCATTTTCAGTCTTTTGACACATCACATATGCTTCTACTACTGTTTATTATCTTGCCTAGTCACTTTATCCCTACCTATATGTACAGTACTAGTAAAATGTTAGGAAACACCGACTCATTCCAGGGTTTTTCTTTATTTTTACTATTTTATATGTTGTAGAATAATAGTGAAGACATCAAAACTATGTACTAGCACATATGGAATCATGTAGTAACCAAAAAAGGGTTAAACAAATTAAAATATATTTTATATTTGAGATTCTTCAAATAGCCACCCTTTGCCTTGATGACATCTTCGCAAACTCTTGCCATTCTCTCAACCAGCTTCATGAGGTAGTCACCTGGAATGCATTTCAATTAACAGGTGTGCCTTGTTAAAAGTTCATTTGTGGAATTTCTTTCCTTCTTAATGCATTTGAGCCAATCAGTTGTGTTGTGACATGGTAGGGTGGCATACAGAAGATAGCCCTATTTGGTAAAAGACCAAGTCCATATTATGGCAAGAACAGCTCAAATAAGCATAGAGAAACAACAGTCCAGCGTTACTTTAAGACATGAAGGTCTCTCAATCCGGAAAATTACAAGAACATTGAAAGTTTCTTCTAGTGCAGTCGCCAAAACCATCAAGCTCTATGATGAAATTGTCTCTGAGGACCGCCACAGGAAAGGAAAGGAAGTTACCTGCTGAGGAAACCACGACTAATGGAAACCAATAAGAAAAAGAGACTTGCTTGGGCCAAGAAACACAAACAATGGACCAGTGGAAATCTGTCCTTTTGGTCGAATGAGTCCAAATTTGATATTTTTGGTTCCAACAGCCAAGCCTTTGTGAGAGGCAGAGTAGGTGAATGGATTATGTCCGCTTATGTGGTTCCCAGCGTGAAGCATGGAGGAGGAGGTGTGATGTTGACAAGCACACTTAACCAGCATGGCTACCACAGCATTCTGCAATTCTGCGATCTGGTTTGCGCTTAGTGGGACTATCATTTGTTTTTCAACACAGCTAAATGATGGCGATGGAAGGTGATGGAGTGCTGCATCAGATGACCTGGACTCCACAATCACCCGACCTCAACCAAATTGAGATGGTTTGGGGTGATTTGGTCTGCACAGTGAAGGAAAAGCAGCCAATAAGTGCTCAGCGTATGTGGGATCATAGGTACACTTGGTTGAACTACATGGTAAACGATTCAGTGGCGAGGTCCAACCAACTCCATGGTAAACGATTCAGTGGCGAGGTCCAACCAACTCCATGGTAAAGGATTCAGTGCGAGGTCCAACCAACTCCATGGTAAACGATTCAGTGGTGAGGTCCAACCAACTCCATGGTAAAGGATTCAGTGGCTAGGTCCAACCAACTCCATGATAAAGGATTCAGTGGTGAGGTCCAACCAACTCCATGATAAAGGATTCAGTGGTGAGGTCCAACCAACTCCATGGTAAAGGATTCAGTGGCTAGGTCCAACCAACTCCAAGATAAAGGATTCAGTGGTGAGGTCCAACCAACTCCATGGTAAAGGATTCAGTGGTGAGGTCCAACCAACTCCATGATAAAGGATTCAGTGGTGAGGTCCAACCAACTCCATGATAAAGGATTCAGTGGTGAGGTCCAACCAACTCCATGATAAAGGATTCAGTGGTGAGGTCCAACCAACTCCATGATAAAGGATTCAGTGGTGAGGTCCAACCAACTCCATGATAAAGGATTCAGTGGTGAGGTCCAACCAACTCCATGATAAAGGATTCAGTGGTGAGGTCCAACCAACTCCATGATAAATGATTCAGTGGTGAGGTCCAACCAAGATAAAGGATTCAGTGGTGAGGTCCAACCAACTCCATGATAAAGGATTCAGTGGTGAGGTCCAACCATGATAAAGGATTCAGTGGTGAGGTCCAACCAACTCCATGGTAAAGGATTCAGTGGTGAGGTCCAACCAACTCCATGATAAAGGATTCAGTGGTGAGGTCCAACCAAGATAAAGGATTCAGTGGTGAGGTCCAACCAACTCCATGATAAAGGATTCAGTGGTGAGGTCCAACCAACTCCATGATAAAGGATTCAGTGGTGAGGTCCAACCAACTCCATGATAAAGGATTCAGTGGTGAGGTCCAACCAACTCCATGGTAAAGGATTCAGTGGTGAGGTCCAACCAACTCCATGATAAAGGATTCAGTGGTGAGGTCCAACCAACTCCATGATAAAGGATTCAGTGGTGAGGTCCAACCAACTCCATGGTAAAGGATTCAGTGGTGAGGTCCAACCAACTCCATGATAAAGGATTCAGTGGTGAGGTCCAACCATGATAAAGGATTCAGTGGTGAGGTCCAACCAACTCCATGATAAAGGATTCAGTGGTGAGGTCCAACCAACTCCATGATAAAGGATTCAGTGGTGAGGTCCAACCATGATAAAGGATTCAGTGGTGAGGTCCAACCATGATAAAGGATTCAGTGGTGAGGTCCAACCATGATAAAGGATTCAGTGGTGAGGTCCAACCAAGATAAAGGATTCAGTGGTGAGGTCCAACCAACTCCATGGTAAAGGATTCAGTGGTGAGGTCCAACCAACTCCATGATAAAGGATTCAGTGGTGAGGTCCAACCAACTCCATGATAAAGGATTCAGTGGTGAGGTCCAACCAACTCCATGGTAAAGGATTCAGTGGTGAGGTCCAACCAACTCCATGATAAATGATTCAGTGGTGAGGTCCAACCAACTCCATGATAAAGGATTCAGTGGTGAGGTCCAACCAACTCCATGGTAAAGGATTCAGTGGTGAGGTCCAACCAACTCCATGATAAAGGATTCAGTGGTGAGGTCCAACCAACTCCATGATAAAGGATTCAGTGGTGAGGTCCAACCAACTCCATGATAAAGGATTCAGTGGTGAGGTCCAACCAACTCCATGATAAAGGATTCAGTGGTGAGGTCCAACCAACTCCATGATAAAGGATTCAGTGGTGAGTGGCATTACTGACAGAAGTTATAAAACGAAGTGCGCTATGATAAATCGTGTCCATTGGCTTCAAAACACTGGGAGCTGTATTCATGCATATAATATCACCATAATCTTTCAAACCCGTTAGGGATGTTGGTTCCTGCACAGGAACCAAATCAGCGGAAATTTCAGAGCGCCACCTATAGTTTTCGATAAAACTCAAACTTTCATTAATACACACACGCAAGATACTCAATTAAAGCTACACTCGTTGTGAATCTAGCCAACATGTCAGATTTGTAAAATGCTTTTTGGCGAAAGCATGAGAAGCTATTATCTGATAGCATGCACCCCCCAAAATACCTGAACGAGACCTAAACAAAAGATTTTGCGGTAGCCGGCGCTACACAAAACGCAGAAATAAAATATAAAACATTCATTACCTTTGACGAGCTTCTTTGTTGGCACTCCTATATATCCCATAAACATCACAATTGGGTATTTTTCCCGATTTAAATCTGTCATTGTATAGCCAAAATGTAATTTTATGAAGGCCGGTCTGATCCAGGAATATTCACCTTTACAAGACACAACGTCACTTTTTAAAATTAAAAAAGTTGCCTATAAACTTTTACAAATCACTTCAAACTACTTTTCTAAACCAACTTTAGGTATTAATAAACGTTAATAATATATCAAATTGATCACGGGGCGATCTGTATTCGATAGCAGCAAGTCTTGAAATCATCGTCCATGTTTTCACTTTCATAACATCCTGCGGTGCGCCCCAAGACAGGAAGGGCCTATATGTCATCTAACCAAGGACAAAGCAGACATGCTTCGCCAGTACTGGGGACATCGTGTGGAAGCTGTAGGGAGTCTAATCGGATCCTCATCTATTTTCTCTCGCCTTAAACAATTCATTGACTGGCGGATGAATATTTTTTTTGTGTTTTTGGTGAACAGTTTTCCCAGGGATTTTTACTCCTAAACACGTTCTGTTATAGCCACAGACACGATTTAACCAGTTTTAGAGACTTCAGAGTGTTTTCTATACACACATACTTATCATATGCATATAATATATTCCTGGCATGAGTAGCAGGACTTTGAAATGTTGCGTGATTTTTAACAAAAAGCTGCGAAAAGCTGCGAGAATTCGCATCATCCCTAACAGGTTTAACAGAAATATATGTAGACTGAATGATCTTTTTTGTAATATTTTATTAAAGGCCCTATTCCTATATAAGATGCCCAACTTAATTCTTAATTCCTTGACTGACTTGTCAACATGCTTTTAAAAGAGAGCTTTTAGTCAAACCAGATGCTTTTTAAAAGAGAGCTTTTAGTCAATCCAGATGCTTTTTAAAAGAGAGCTTTTAGTCAATCCAGAAGCTTTTTAAAAGAGAGCTTTTAGTCAATCCAGAAGCTTTTTAAAGAGAGCTTTTAGTCAATCCAGATGCTTTTTAAAGAGAGCTTTTAGTCAATCCAGAAGCTTTTTAAAAGAGAGCTTTTAGTTAATCCAGAAGCTTTTTAAAAGAGAGCTTTTAGCCAAACCAGATGCTTTTTAAAAGAGAGCTTTTAGTCAATCCAGATGCTTTTTAAAAGAGAGCTTTTAGTCAATCCAGAAGCTTTTTAAAAGAGAGCTTTTAGTCAATCCAGAAGCTTTTTAAAGAGAGCTTTTAGTCAATCCAGATGCTTTTTAAAGAGAGCTTTTAGTCAATCCAGAAGCTTTTTAAAAGAGAGCTTTTAGTTAATCCAGATGCTTTTTAAAGGAGAGCTTTTAGTTAATCCAGATGCTTTTTAAAAGAGAGCTTTTAGTTAATCCAGATGCTTTTTAAAAGAGAGCTTTTAGTTAATCCAGATGCTTTTTAAAAGAGAGCTTTTAGTCAATCCAGAAGCTTTTTAAAAGAGAGCTTTTAGTCAATCCAGATGCTTTTTAAAGAGAGCTTTTAGTCAATCCAGATGCTTTTAAAGGAGAGCTTTTAGTCAATCCAGATGCTTTTTAAAAGAGAGCTTTTAGTCAATCCAGATGCTTTTTAAAGAGAGCTTTTAGTCGATCCAGATGCCCATAAATGTATAGGCGGTGACACGATCAATGGGGGCAACATCTAACATACTTATGCACAAATCATCAGCTACATTATTACATGATTTGGAAAATAACATGTACTTGGTTTTCCCAGCATTTAGTACCAACTTCAACCAAGGCTTTCTGCAAGGTAGTAGAAGCAGATTGAAGAGTCAACAGAGCCTGAGCTGCCGTAGGGGGCAGTAGTGTATACAACAGTGGCATCTGCTTACAGATGAAAGTTACAGTTTCGTAACAGACCAATGCTGTTAATATAAATAGTGAAAAGAACAGGACCAAGAATCGAACCCTTCGGGACACCTTTTGTTGTGTCTAGAAATCTTATTTTAACACCATCAGTAAGTACACACTGTGTTCTGTCTTTTAAATCATTCTCAAACCAGCTACAAGCAGCCCGACCTAAGCCAATTGTAGAGAGTTTCTAATTAAGGTGTGATCCACCCTTGTTGACAGGTCAATGAAAAGGGCAGCACAGTGTTTCTTTGTATCTATTCAGACCATATGTAGCAGTATCAGAGAGGGTACTATGTCCTGGTCTGAACCCTGACTGGTTTACATTCAGACCATATGTAACAGTATCAGAGATGGTACTATGTCCTGGTCTGAACCCTGACTGGTTTACATTCAGACCATATGTAACAGTATCAGAGATGGTACTATGTCCTGGTCTGAACCCTGACTGGTTTATATTCAGACGATATCGATCTAATCAGACGATCTAAGCTGAGTATTAATCGATAATTCCAGGATTGTTGCTCGGCAACAGAGAGTTTGGAAATGGGATGATAATTATTTAGATCACTCGGGTTGCCACCTTTATGTAGAGGACGTAAATGGGCCTCCTTCCAAACTCTAGGGATGAACTCTATATAACTGTCAAGTAAAAAATATGTGTTAATGCTTCAGCAATCAATGGAGCAGAAAGCTGTGATAAGAAGGAATCAATCATATCAGCAGATAATTTAACATCGATCGTAAGTAGTTCCAATACACCAAAAGTAGACAGCTGCTCCAGAGAGTACAAGGATTCACTGAGGGGTTTGTCTGGTCCTCTATCAAGTTGACTGAGGACCGGGAGAAGGACGAGCAGTTTACTGACTGACCCTGATGAGGTTCGGCGTTCCCATTTGGGAACTCCCCCCACGTTCAGCTGGAAGGTGGCGCATGGAACGCAAAAATATTCCTAAAAATATTTAACCTCCACACATTAACAAGTCCAATAGCTCAAATGAAAGATAAACACCTTGTTCATCTACCCAGCAAGTCAGATTTCTAAAATGTTTTACGGCGAAAACATAGCACATATTTATGTCAAACCACCACCGAAGACACAGCTAATTTGCATAGCCAAGTTGAAAAAAAAAAAAGCAATCAACAAACGCAGGATTAAAAGAAAATAATTCACTAACCTTTTGAAATCTTCATCAGATGACAGTAATATAACATGTTACACAGTACATTTATGTTTTTTCAATAATATGCTATATATATCCATAAATCTCTGTTTACAATGATGCATCGTTCAAAAAATGCTACTCAAATGTCCTGAGAAATGACGATAGCTCCGGCAGATAATGTCAGCTAACAAGGAATATACATCATAAACTTTGACTAAATATGCATGTTCTACATATATATAGGAAGATATACTTCTTCTGAATGCAATCGCTGTGTTACATTTATTTTTAACGTTACAGGTTTCGTTCACTAGGCTATACTATGAGTCGGCGCTCAAAAAGTAGCATTATGGCTCCTCTATCTTGGAGTCCACAGAAACCCAAATTTACCACATAAATATTCCCTTACCTTTGCTGTTCTTCCATCAGAAGACCTGGAAGGAATTATACTTACCAAAAACAGCGTTTAGTTTTGCAGTATGTGTCTTTCGGTTCTCAAACACGACACATTTCGGTTGAAATGCAGCCAAAAGTCAAGTGGATGCGCACCAAAACGTCGAAATTACATATTATATGTCGACTAAACTTGTCAAACTAAGTTCATAATCAAGCTTTAACATGTTATAAAGGTGTACAGCAATTGTAAGGACGAACAGAAACACAGGCACCGTTTAATCGATCTTGGAAAAAAGACAGGACCGGAGCAGAGCGCGCATAAGAGTAACCTGTTTTTTCGTGTGACCGAAAGGTTTCGGCCCGCCAAAACTCTCGTGAGCGCGAGATTCTCACAATGAGAAGCCCCATTGGAAGCAGACATCGCGCTGAAGACAAAGAGACTGTTCCCAGACCTGTAGGTGCTTGGGAAGGGTGGGGGCGATGACGTCAAAGTTGGGCCAACTTTTATGATGACAAGAGAGAGTTTGGGAGAATGACTGCCCTGAGAGTTCTGCTTCACATACAGACATAATTTAAACGGTTTTAGAAGCTTTAGAGTGTTTTCTATTCAATAATATTTTTTATTTGCATATATTAGCAACTTTTGACCAAAAAAAATTATGTTTAATATGGGCACGCAATTCCTCCAAAGGGGGCAGTAAACAGCCCTATCCAATATTTCTTTCAAACAAAACAAAAAGGCATCTCATTTTTTAAAATACTGATGTCAGAGTTCAGTATAACTTGCTTGGGTAGGGAAGGAGAGGAATTTCTCTGTTTTCCAAAGTGTGGAAATGGATGAAATGGAATGGATTTAGACGGATCACCAATAATAACTTGACCAATGACCTAAACCCAGTACCTATGTCAGAAGCTTCCATGGTCCTAAACAGATAGTCATGGCACTCTATCAGAAGCCTCCGTGGTTCTAAACAGATAGTCATGACACTATCAGAAGCTTCCATAATCTTAAACAGATTGTCATGACTATCTGTTCATCGGAAGCTTCCATGGTTCTAAACAGATAGTCATGGCACTCTATCAGAAGTCTCCGTGGTTCTAAACAGATAGTCATGACACTCTCTATCAGAAGCTTCCATGGTTCTAAACAGATAGCCATGACACTCTATCAGAAGCCTCCGTGGTTCTAAACAGATAGCCATGGCACTCTATCAGAAGCTTCCATGGTTCTAAACAGATAGCCATGGCACTCTATCAGAAGCCTCCGTGGTTCTAAACAGATAGCCATGACACTATCAGAAGCCTCCGTGGTTCTAAACAGATAGCCATGACACTCTATCAGAAGCCTCCGTGGTTCTAAACAGATAGCCATGACACTCTATCAGAAGCTTCCATGATCTTAGAGAGTGTCATGACTATCTGTTTATCGGAAGCTTCCGTGGTTCTAAACAGATAGCCAAGACACTCTATCAGAAGCTTCCATGATCTTAGAGAGTGTCATGACTATCTGTTTATTGAAGCTTCCGTGGTTCTAAACAGATAGCCATGACACTCTATCAGAAGCTTCCATGATCTTAGAGAGTGTCATGACTATCTGTTTATCGGAAGCTTCCGTGGTTCTAAACAGATAGTCATGACACTCTCTATCAGAAGCTTCCATGGTTCTAAACAGATAGCCATGACACTCTATCAGAAGCTTCCATGATCTTAGAGAGTGTCATGACTATCTGTTTATCGGAAGCTTCCGTGGTTCTAAACAGATAGCCATGACACTATCAGAAGCCTCCGTGGTTCTAAACAGATAGCCATGACACTCTATCAGAAGCCTCCGTGGTTCTAAACAGATAGCCATGACACTCTATCAGAAGCTTCCATGGTTCTAAACAGATAGCCATGACACTATCAGAAGCCTCCGTGGTTCTAAACAGATAGCCATGACACTATCAGAAGCCTCCGTGGTTCTAAACAGATAGCCATGACACTCTATCAGAAGCCTCCGTGGTTCTAAACAGATAGCCATGACACTATCAGAAGCCTCCGTGGTTCTAAACAGATAGCCATGACACTCTATCAGAAGCCTCCGTGGTTCTAAACAGATAGCCATGACACTCTATCAGAAGCTTCCATGATCTTAAAGAGAGTGTCATGACTATCTGTTTATCGGAAGCTTCCGTGGTTCTAAACAGATAGCCATGACACTATCAGAAGCCTCCGTGGTTCTAAACAGATAGCCATGACACTCTATCAGAAGCCTCCGTGGTTCTAAACAGATAGTCATGACACTCTATCAGAAGCTTCCATGGTTCTAAACAGATAGCCATGACACTCTATCAGAAGCCTCCGTGGTTCTAAACAGATAGCCATGACACTATCAGAAGCCTCCGTGGTTCTAAACAGATAGCCATGACACTCTATCAGAAGCTTCCGTGGTTCTAAACAGATAGCCATGACACTATCAGAAGCCTCCGTGGTTCTAAACAGATAGCCATGACACTCTATCAGAAGCCTCCGTGGTTCTAAACAGATAGCCATGACACTCTATCAGAAGCTTCCATGATCTTAGAGTGTCATGACTATCTGTTTATCAGAAGCCTCCGTGGTTCTAAACAGATAGTCATGACACTCTATCAGAAGCTTCCATGATCTTAAAGAGAGTGTCATGACTATCTGTTTATCGAAGCTTCCGTGGTTCTAAACAGATAGCCATGACACTCTATCATAAGCTTCCATGATCTTAGAGAGTGTCATGACTATCTGTTTATCAAGCTTCCATGATCTTAGAGAGTGTCATGACTATCTGTTTATCAGAAGCTTCCATGGTTCTAAACAGATAGTCAAAAGTCGTGCTATAAATTCTCGGATAATCCAAAGATTCCTAGATGCCCTTCCAGACTCCCTCTGCCTACCCAAGGACGTCAGAATACAAAAATCAGTTAACCACCTAACTGAGGAACTCAATTTAACCTTGCGCAATACCCTAGATGCAGTCGCACCCCTAAACACAAAAAATATTTGTCATAAGAAACTAGCTCCCTGGTACACAGAAAATACCCGAGCTCTGAAACAAGCTTCCAGAAAATTGGAACGGAAATGGCGCCATGCCAAACTGGAAGTCTTCCGACTAGCATGGAAAGACAGTACCGTGCAGTATCGAAGAGCCCTCACTGCTGATCGATCATCCTATTTTTCCAACCTAATTGAGGAAAACAAGAACAATCCAAAATGTATTTTTGATACTGTTCTAAGCTAACTAAAAAGCAGCCTTCCCAAAGAGAGGATGGCTTTCACTTCAGCAGTGATATATTCATGAACTTCTTTGAGGAAAAGATCACGATCATTAGAAAGCAAATTACGGACTCCTCTTTAAATCTGCATATTCCTTCAAAGCTCAGTTGTCCTGAGTCTGCACAACTCTGCCAGGACCTAGGATCAAGGGAGACACTCAATTTTTTTAGTACTATATCGCTTCACATTGATGAAAATAATTATGGCCTCTAAACCCTCAAGCTGCATACTGGACCCTATGACTTCCTGAAGACAAACAATGTATACGAAATGCTTCAGTCTGGTTTTAGACCCCATCATAGCACTGAGACTGCACTTGTGAAGGTGGTAAATGACCTTTTAATGGCTTCAGACCGAGGCTCTGCATCTGTTCTCGTGCTCCTAGACCTTAGTGCTGCTTTTGATACCATCGATCACCACATTCTTCTGGAGAGATTGGAAACCCAAATCGGTCTACACGGACAAGTTCTGGCCTGGTTTAGATCTTATCTGTCGGAAAGATATCAGTTTGTCTCTGTGGATGGTTTGTCCTCCGACAAATCGACTGTAAATGTCAGTGTTCCTTAATGCTCTGTTTTAGGACCACTATTGTTTTCACTTTATATTTTACCTCTTGGTGATGTCATTCGGAAACATAATGTTAACATTCACTGCTATATATGCGGATGACACACAGCTGTACATTTCAATGAAACATGGTGAAGCCCCAAAATTGCCCTCGCTAGAAGCATGTGTTTCAGACATAAGGAAGTGGATGGCTGCAAACTTTCTACTTTTAAACTCGGACAAAACAGAGATGCTTGTTCTAGGTCCCAAGAAACAAAGAGATCTTCTGTTGAATCTGACAATTAATCTTGATGGTTGTACAGTCGTCTCAAATAAAACTGTGAAGGACCTCAGCGTTACTCTGGACCCTGATCTCTCGTTTGACAAACATATAAAGGCTGTTTCAAGGACAGCTTTTTTCCATCTACGTAACATTTAAAAAATCTGAAACTTCCTGTCCAAAAATGATGCAGAAAAAGGAACCCATGCTTTTGTTACTTCTAGTTTAGACTACTGCAATGCTCTACTTTCCGGCTACCCGGATAAAGCACTAAATAAGCTTCAGTTCGTGCTAAATACGGCTGCTAGAATCCTGACTAGAACCAGTACATTTGATCATATTACTCCAGTGCTAGCCTCCCTACACTGGCTTCCTGTCAAGGCAAGGGATGATTTCAAGTTTTCCTGCTAACCTACAAAGCATTACATGGGCTTGCTCCTACCTATCTTTCCGATTTGGTCCTGCCGTACATACCTACACGTACGCTACGGTCACAAGACGCAGGCCTCCCTATTATCCCTAGAATTTCTAAGCAAACAGCTGTAGGCAGGGCTTTTTCCTATAGAGCTACATTTTTATGGAATGGTCTGCCTATCCATTTGAGAGTCGCAGGCTCGGTCTCAACCTTTAAAACCAGTTAGGGCTAGGCAGAATACTGCCCCCTTTGGATGAATTGCGTGCCCATAGTAAACTGAAAAAAAAATCTGTCCAAAATTGCTAATATATGCATATAATAATTATTATTGGATAGAAAACACTCTGAAGCTTCTAAAACCATTTGAATTATGTATGTAAGTATAGCAGAACTCACAGGGCAGGCAATCTCCCAAACTATTTTGGGAGCCTGAAAGCTTGGGGCAACTTTGACGTCATCGCCCCCACCCTTCCCAACTAGCTATGGATCTGGAGACACTTTCTATGTCTTCCACTAGATGTCCTCACTCAGTACAGCGTTTAATTGTGCAAATCCCGCAAGTTTTGACCCTTTGGGAGGCGAAAGAGTGGATGTCGCGAGAAAATACCTGGAGACTAGAGTGCGCATTTAGGACAGACCTTCCTTTGTTCCAGAATGCCTCAGAAGAAGCACGTTTGTCCGATAGAATGAGAATGGTTTTGTACGTTTAGAACATCCTAAAGCTTGATTCTGCACTTAGTTTAGTCGACATATAATATGTAATTTTGAAGATTTGATGCGCAAATGTTCGGGACCAGAAGTAATTTTGGATGCATTTCAGCTGGAACTTGAAGTATATGCTAATACAAAGACACACGACTTTCTTCCACTACATTCTGAGTGAAGACCAAAGGTAAGGGAATATTTATGTTGTAATTTTGTGTTTCTGTTGACTCCAACATAGCGGAGAAATATTGCTTATGTCTGAGCGCCGTCTCAGATTATTGAAAAATGAGCGATTTCTGTAACGTTAAAAGAAATGTGACAAAGCAAGTTAAGAAGCAGTGTATCTTTCTAACTATATGTAGAACATGTATATTTAGCCAAAGTTTATGATGTGTATTGCTGTTATCTGGCGTTATCTGGCGGAGCTATCTATAATTTCTCCGGACATTTTTTTGCATTTTCTGAACATGGCGTCAATGTAAACGGAGATTTATGGATATAAATGGCATATTATTGAAAAAAACATAAATGTACTGTGTAACATGTCCTATTACTGTCATCTGATGAAGAGTTTCAAAAGGTTAGTGAATTATTTTTCTTTTAATCCCGCGTTTGTGATTGCATCTTTTGTTCGACAAAATGGCTACATATCGTCTGTGTCTTTGTAGTGGTTTGATATAAATATGTGCCATGTTTTCGCTGTAAAACATTTTAGAAATCTGACACTCTGGGTAGATGAACTAGGTGTTTATCTTTCATTTGAGCTATTGGACTTGTTAATGTGTGGAGGTTAAATATTTCTAAGAATATTTTGCATTCTGTGCGCCACTGTTTCAGTTGAGCGGGGAACCTGTACCAAACTCGGTCTCAACCTTTAAGTCTTTATTGAAGACTCATCTCTTCAGTAGGTCATATGATTGAGTGTAGTCTGGCCCAGGAGTGGGAAGGTGAACAGAAAGGCTCTGGAGCAATGAACCGCCCTTGCTGTCTCTGCCTGGCCGGTTCCCCTCTCTCCACTGGGATTCTCTGCCTCTAAACCTATTACAGGGACTGAGTCACTGGCTTACTGGTGCTCTTTCATGCCGTCCCTAGGAGGGTGCGTCACTTCAGTGGGTTGAGTCACTGATGTGATCTTCCTGTCTGGGTTGGCACCCCCACTCTTAGGTTGTGCCGTGGCAGAGATCTTTGTGGGCTATACTCGGCCTTGTCTCAGGATGGTAAGTTGGTGGTTGAAGATATCCCTCAAGTGGTGTGGGGGCTGTGCTTTGGCAAAGTGGGTGGGGTTATATCCTGCCTGTTTGGCCCTGTCCGGGGTATCGTCGGATGGGGCCACAGTGTCTCCTGACCCCTCCTGTCTCAGCCTCCAGTATTTATGGTGCAGTAGTTTATGTCGGGGGCTAGGGTCAGTTTGTTATATCTGGAGTATTTATCCTGTCTTATCCGGTGTTCTGTGTGAATTTAAGTATGCTCTCTCTAATTCTCTCTCTCTCTTTCTCTCTGAGGACTTGGGCCATTAGACAACCACTGTGATTATTTTTATTTGACCATGCTGGTCATCTTTGAATATTTGAACATCTTGGCCATGTTCTGTTATAATCTCCACCCGCAGAGCCAGAAGAGGACTGGCCACCCCTCATAGCCTGGTTCCTCTCTAGGTTTCTTCCTAGGTTTAGGCCTTTCTATGGAGTTTTCCTAGCCACCGTGCTTCTACGCCTGCATTGCTTGCTGTTTGGGGTTTTAGGCTGAGTTTCTGTACAGCACTTTGAGATATCAGCTGATGTAAGAAGGGCTATATAAATACATTTGATTGATTGATTGATAGGCGTGACACTATCAAAAGCTTCTTCACTGTCCATCTAAATGAGTCCCAGATCCTGAGAAGACATCCAAGTCATGTCTAACACATCTCTCAAAACAAAATTGTCATCCATTATTTTCCACCCAGGCACGGTATGCCTGGTGTCTGTGAACTATGGTGTCCAAACAACTTTTAAAGCCATATGCCAAACACAATATTTTGTAATCCAGGCATAGCAACAGCACCAGCCTCCAGTTCTTCAATAGAGCTAAGTCCTCCTTCTTCGGCAGTAGTGACAGTACTCGCTGGCAGCTGGCTGGTAACTGAGTTCTTAAAGGACTCCAGAAAGACCTCTGAGGCTCCCAATACACCTCAAAAACATTTATTAAACCACCGACATCCTCGCACCACATAGAGGGGAGAGAGAGGGAGAGAGAGAGGGAGAGATAGTGTGAGGGATAGAGGGAGAGAAAGTGTGAGGGATAGAGGGGGAGCGAGAGAGATAGTGTTAGGGATAGAGAGGGAGAGATAGTGTTAGGGATAGAGAGGAGAGATAGTGTGAGGGATAGAGGGAGAGATAGTGTGAGGGATAGAGAGGGAGAGAGTGTGAGGTATAGAGGGGGCGAGAGAGATAGTGTTAGGGATAGAGAGGGAGAGATAGTGGGAGGGATAGAGGGAGAGAGAGAGGGAGAGATAGTGTGAGGGATAGAGGGGAGCGAGAGAGATAGTGTTAGGGATAGAGAGAGGGAGAGATAGTGTGAGGGATAGAGAGGGAGAGATAGTGTGAGGGATAGAGAGAGGGAGAGAGTGTGAGGATAGAGGGGAGAGAGAGAGATAGTGTTAGGGATAGAGAGAGGGAGAGATAGTGTGAGGGATAGAGGGGGAGCGAGAGATAGTGTTAGGGATAGAGAGAGGGAGAGATAGTGTGAGGGATAGATGGGGAGCGAGAGATAGTGTTAGGGATAGAGAGAGGTTGAGATAGTGTGAGAGAGAGAGATAGTGTGAGGGATATAGAGAGGAGAGAGTGTGAGGGATAGAGGGGGAGCGAGAGATAGTGTTAGGGATAGAGAGGGAGAGATAGTGTGAGGGATAGAGAGAGGGAGAGATAGTGTGAGGGATAGAGGGAGGAGAGATAGTGTGAGGGATAGAGAGAGAGGAAAGAGAGAGGGAGAGAGAGGGAGAGATAGTGTGAGGGATGGAGAGGAGAGATAGTGTGTGAGAGAGGGAGAGATAGTGTGAGGGATAGAGAGAGGGATAGAGAGAGATGGTGTGAGGGATAGAAAGAGAGGGAGCGAGACTAGTGTAAGGGACAGAGAGAGGGGAGCGAGAGGAAGCAAGAATGTCAGTATTATATTATAGGGTGTCCAAGGCAAGGTCTACTGGGAAGGAGAAAAACACCACACACAGAGAGAGATATGTGATTAGGGGAGAGGAGAGGAGAGGAGAGGAGAGGAGGAGAGGGAGGAGAGGAGAGGAGAGAGAGGAGAGGGGAGAGGAGAGGGAGAGGAGGGAGGGAGGAGGGAGGGGAGAGAGGAGAGGAGAGAGAGGGGAGGGAGGAGGAGGAGGGAGAGGAGAGGAGGAGAGGAGGAGGAGAGGAGAGGAGAGGAGAGGGAGAGAGGGAGAGGGAGAGGGAGGAGGAGAGGAGAGGAGAGGAGAGGAGAGGGAGAGGAGAGGAGAGGAGGAGAGGAGAGGAAGGAGAGCAGAGGAGAGGAAGGAGAGCAGAGGAGAGGAGGAGAGGAAAGGATGGGAGGCAGAGGGAGGAAGGGTGAGCAGAGGAGAGAGGGAGGAGGGAGAGGAAGGGAGAGCAGAGGAGAGGAAGGAGAGTGGAGGAGAGGATAGGGGAGTGGGAGGAGAGGAAAGGGGAGAGAAAGGGAGAGCGGAGGGGAGGAGAGGAAAGGGGGAGTAGAGGAAGAGAGAGCAGATAGATATGAAAGCAGAGTGGGGGAGGGGGAGAGTGCAGGAGAGGAGAGAGGAGGAGGTCCCAGATTCCATTAGTTATTTTTAAAAGGTTTCTTCAAGGAGAATCATAGGATGATCTGGTTCACCTCACTTTCTCATTCCTCTTGAGGTCTTACGACCAAATCCTTCCCCAGAAATATCTGTGGGATAGATGCTGACCTGCAAAACGACTGGAAAAACAAATAGCCAAATTCTAAAACTGACCTAACCTTAACCATAACCTTGACCCTTACCTAACATTAACCTAACATAATTTTACCAACCCGGTATTTAAAATGTTTGTTTGTTTTGAAAGTATTGAACAGCTAATTGGCTGTTGTCGGTTCAACTTAAATTCCATTTAGTTTGTTTTGTTTTGTTCTCCCAACGTGTCATTTCGAGAGAAGGATTGAAGGAGTTGTAGTTTTCATGAAGCAAATATTCAACCTAGTTCAGCACAGAAGCGTGGTAATTAACTACAAGGACCTTAATCCACTGTTTTTTTTCCGGCTCAGATAGACATGGGATTAATTTTTACGCCTGCTAAATTAGGTTAGATTCACAGACTGCATAGACTGAATGAGAGAGGAATGTACACAACACAACAAGGACAGGATGCTCTCGATTGTGCATCCGCGCCTTCTTCACGACACTGTCTTACTCACGAAGTATAACCTAGTTGTTTAATTGTTACTTTAGAGACAGAATATATTTCCATGAATTCATACTCCGTAACTCTAAAGCAATAACAGGGTTTAGATCACACAGATATGACAGACTGCACCCCAAAGACTGAAGACTGCACCCCAAAGACTGAAGACTGCACCCCAAAGACTGAAGACTGCACCCCAAAGACTGAAGACTGCACCCCAAAGACTGAAGACCTCTCCTCTCCTCTCCTCTCCTCTCCTCTCCTCTCCTCTCCTCTCCTCTCCTCTCCTCTCCTCTCCCCTCCCCTCCCCTCCCCTCCCCTCCCCTCCTCCTCCTCTCCCCTCCCCTCCCCTCCCCTCCCCTCCTCTCCTCTCCTCCTCTCCTCCTCTCCTCTCCTCTCCTCTCCTCTCCTCTCCCTCCCCTCCCCTCCCTCCCCTCCTCTCCTCTCCTCTCTCTCCTCTCCTCTCCCCTCCCATGAATGGTAGTATTTACATATTCATACATGTCTTTATATGTCATGAATGGTAGTATATCTACATATTCATAAATGTCTTTATATGTCATGAATGGTAGTATATCTACATATTCATAAATGCATTTATATGTCATGAATGGTAGTATATCTACATATTCATAAATGCATTTATATGTCATGAATGGTAGTATATCTACATATTCATAAATGCATTTATATGTCATGAATGGTAGTATATCTACATATTCATAAATGTGTGTATATGTCATGAATGGTAGTATTTACATATTCATAAATGTGTTTATATGTCATGAATGGTAGTATATCTACATATTCATAAATGTGTGTATATATGTCATGAATGGTAGTATTTACATATTCATAAATGTGTTTATATGTCATGAATGGTATCTTTATACATGTATACATAATGAGTGCATTTATAAATGTGAGTACATGCACTTACTAATACTTCAGTTGATGACTAATGTAGATCTGTATAAACCACTAATTATCAACAAACTATTTTGCAGCCCCTAATCTAAAATGTGTACTATATATGGTTTATAAATGACTTGTTAGTCCCCAAGATGGCCATATTAGTGGACAGTACCTGATGCTCCACCAATAGCTTAACATAAGGGAAACTCTATTTTATGATTCTGACATTAGATGACTTCCGACCAATGTCCTGTCGGAATTCTTGCGGTCTAAGCTAATTTAGCTACCCTATTGTAACTTTACTGGTTGCTGGCATGTACCTCGCTTCTGTAATACGTAGAGGCTAGAAATGGAACAGGATTAGCGACCCTCAGCTATGTAACTATCAGAGTCTTCCAGTATCAACAGCGAGATTTTTCACCTTGTCGGCTCTGGGATTAGAACTGGTGAATGACTTCAGTTACTGGCCCAACGCTCTAACCACTATGCTACCTGCTGGTTAATGGCCCAACGCTCTAACCGCTAGGCTACCTGCTGGTTAATGGCCCAACGCTCTAACCGCTATGCTACCTGCTGGTTACTGGCCCAACGCTCTAACCGCTATGCTACCTGCTGGTTAATGGCCCAACGCTCTAACCGCTATGCTACCTGCTGGTTAATGGCCCAACGCTCGAACCGCTATGCTACCTGCTGGTTTACTGGCCCAACGCTCTAACCGCTATGCTACCTGCTGGTTACTGGCCCAACGCTCTAACCGCTATGCTACCTGCTGGTTAATGGCCCAACGCTCTAACCGCTATGCTACCTGCTGGTTACTGACCCAACACCAACCACTAGGCTACCTGCTGGTTACTAGTCCAACACTCTAACCACTATGCTACCTGCTGGTTACTGGCCCAACACTCTAACCACTAGGCTAACTGCTGGTAACTGGCCCAATGCTCTAATCGCTATGCTACCTGCTGGTTACTGGCCCAACACTCTAACCACTGGGCTACCTGCTGGTTACTGACCCAACACCAACCACTAGGCTTCCTGCTGGTTACTGGCCCAGCACTCAAACCACTAGGCTACCTGCTGGTTACTAGTCCAACACTCTAACCACTAGGCTACCTGCTGGTTATTAGTCCAACACTCTAACCACTAGGCTACCTGCTGGTTACTGGCCCAACACTCTAACCACTAGGCTACCTGCTGGTTATTAGTCCAACACTCTAACCACTAGGCTACCTGTTGGTTACTGGCCCAACACTCTACCCACTAGGCTTCCTGCTGGTTACTGGCCCAACACTCTAACCACTAGGCTACCTGCTGGTTACTGGCCTAACACTCTTTCCACTAGGCTACCTGCTGTGAGGGTGGTTGGAGTAGCAGTCTATCCCAGCAGCAGCAGTGAGGGTGGTTGGAGTAGCAGTCTATCCCAGCAGCAGTGAGGGTGGTTGGAGTAGCAGTCTATCCTAGCAGCAGTGAGGGTGGTTGGAGTAGCAGTCTATCCCAGCAGCAGTGAGGGTGGTTGGAGTAGCAGTATATCCTAGCAGCAGTGAGGGTGGTTGGAGTAGCAGTCTATCCTAGCAGCAGCAGTGAGGGTGGTTGGAGTAGCAGTCTATCCCAGCAGCAGTGAGGGTGGTTGGAGTAGCAGTCTATCCTAGCAGCAGTGAGGGTGGTTGGAGTAGCAGTCTATCCCAGCAGCAGTGAGGGTGGTTGGAGTAGCAGTCTATCCCAGCAGCAGTGAGGGTGGTTGGAGTAGCAGTCTATCCCAGCAGCAGTGAGGGTGGTTGGAGTAGCAGTCTACCCCAGCAACAGTGAGGGTGGTTGGAGTAGCAGTCTATCCTAGCAGCAGTGAGGGTGGTTGGAGTAGCAGTCTATCCCAGCAACAGTGAGGGTGGTTGGAGTAGCAGTCTATCCCAGCAGCAGTGAGGGTGGTTGGAGTAGCAGTCTATCCCAGCAGCAGTGAGGGTGGTTGGGTAGCAGTCTATCCCAGCAGCAGTGAGGGTGGTTGGAGTAGCAGTCTATCCCAGCAGCAGTGAGGGTGGTTGGAGTACCAGTCTATCCCAGCAGCAGTGAGGGTGGTTGGAGTAGCAGTCTATCCCAGCAGCAGTGAGGGTGGTTGGAGTACCAGTCTATCCCAGCAGCAGTGAGGGTGGTTGGAGTAGCAGTCTATCCCAGCAGCAGCAGTGAGGGTGGTTGGAGTAGCAGTCTATCCCAGCAACAGTGAGGGTGGTTGGAGTAGCAGTCTATCCCATCAGCAGTGAGGGTGGGTGGAGTAGCAGTCTATCCTAGCAGCAGTGAGGTGGTTTTAATAGGAGTCTATCCTAGCAGCAGCAGTGAGGGTGGTTGGTTTAGCAGTCTATCCCAGCAGCAGTGAGGGTGGTTGGAGTAGCAGTCTATCCCAGCAGCAGTGAGGGTGGTTGGAGTAGCAGTCTATCCCAGCAGCAGTGAGGGTGGTTGGAGTAGCAGTCTATCCCAGCAGCAGTGAGGGTGGTTGGAGTAGCAGTCTATCCCAGCAGCAGTGAGGGTGGTTGGAGTAGTAGTCTATCCTAGCAGCAGCAGTGAGGGTGGTTGGAGTAGCAGTCTATCCCAGCAGCAGTGAGGGTGGTTGGAGTAGCAGTCTATCCCAGCAGCAGTGAGGGTGGTTTTAATAGGAGTCTATCCCAGCAGCAGTGAGGGTGGTTGGAGTAGCAGTCTATCCCAGCAGCAGTGAGGGTGGTTGGAGTAGCAGTCTATCCCAGCAGCAGTGAGGGTGGTTGGAGTAGCAGTCTATCCCAGCAACAGTGAGGGTGGTTGGAGTAGCAGTCTATCCCAGCAACAGTGAGGGTGGTTGGAGTAGCAGTCTATCCTAGCAGCAGTGAGGGTGGTTGGAGTAGCAGTCTATCCCAGCAACAGTGAGGGTGGTTGGAGTAGCAGTCTATCCCAGCAACAGTGAGGGTGGTTGGAGTAGCAGTCTATCCCAGCAGCAGTGAGGGTGGTTGGAGTAGCAGTCTATCCCAGCAACAGTGAGGGTGGTTGGAGTAGCAGTCTATCCCAGCAGCAGTGAGGGTGGTTGGAGTAGCAGTCTATCCTAGCAGCAGTGAGGGTGGTTGGAGTAGCAGTCTATCCCAGCAGCAGCAGTGAGGGTGGTTGGAGTAGCAGTCTATCCCAGCAACAGTGAGGGTGGTTGGAGTAGCAGTCTATCCCATCAGCAGTGAGGGTGGGTGGAGTAGCAGTCTATCCTAGCAGCAGTGAGGGTGGTTTTAATAGGAGTCTATCCTAGCAGCAGCAGTGAGGGTGGTTGGTTTAGCAGTCTATCCCAGCAGCAGTGAGGGTGGTTGGAGTAGCAGTCTATCCCAGCAGCAGTGAGGGTGGTTGGAGTAGCAGTCTATCCCAGCAGCAGTGAGGGTGGTTGGAGTAGCAGTCTATCCCAGCAGCAGTGAGGGTGGTTGGAGTAGCAGTCTATCCCAGCAGCAGTGAGGGTGGTTGGAGTAGCAGTCTATCCCAGCAGCAGTGAGGGTGGTTGGAGTAGCAGTCTATCCTAGCAGCAGCAGTGAGGGTGGTTGGAGTAGCAGTCTATCCCAGCAGCAGTGAGGGTGGTTGGAGTAGCAGTCTATCCCAGCAGCAGTGAGGGTGGTTGGAGTAGCAGTCTATCCCAGCAGCAGTGAGGGTGGTTGGAGTAGCAGTCTATCCCAGCAGCAGTGAGGGTGGTTGGAGTAGCAGTCTATCCCAGCAGCAGTGAGGGTGGTTGGAGTAGCAGTCTATCCCAGCAGCAGTGAGGGTGGTTGGAGTAGCAGTCTATCCTAGCAGCAGTGAGGGTGGTTGGAGTAGCAGTCTATCCCAGCAGCAGTGAGGGTGGTTTGAGTAGCAGTCTATCCCAGCAGCAGTGAGGGTGGTTGGAGTAGCAGTCTATCCCAGCAGCAGTGAGGGTGGTTGGATTAGCAGTCTATCCCAGCAGCAGTGAGGGTGGTTGGAGTAGCAGTCTATCCCAGCAGCAGTGAGGGTGGTTGGAGTAGCAGTCTATCCTAGCAGCAGTGAGGGTGGTTTGAGTAGCAGTCTATCCCAGCAACAGTGAGGGTGGTTTGAGTAGCAGTCTATCCCAGCAACAGTGAGGGTGGTTTGAGTAGCAGTGTATCCCAGCAACAGTGAGGGTGGTTGGAGTAGCAGTCTATCCCAGCAGCAGTGAGGGTGGTTTGAGTAGCAGTCTATCCCAGCAACAGTGAGGGTGGTTTGAGTAGCAGTCTATCCCAGCAACAGTGAGGGTGGTTTGAGTAGCAGTCTATCCTAGCAGCAGCAGTGAGGGTGGTTGTAGTAGCAGTCTATCCCAGCAACAGTGAGGGTGGTTGAGTAGCAGTTTATCCCAGCAGCAACAGTGAGGGTGGTTGGAGTAGCAGTTTATCCCAGCAGCAACAGTGAGGGTGGTTGGAGTAGCAGTCTATCCCAGCAGCAGTGAGGCTGGTTGGAGTAGCAGTCTATCCCAGCAACAGTGAGGGTGGTTGGAGTAGCAGTCTATCCCAGCAACAGTGAGGGTGGTTTGAGTAGCAGTCTATCCCAGCAGCAGTGAGGCTGGAACTGACAATAGAACGGACACACACACACTCGGCACTACCTCAGTAGTTGACAGTGTTGTGGCTTTTTAATGAGCAGGAAACACCTTTCACTGACATTCTATTCCTCTTTCCCGGTTTGTGTGTAAGCAGTAGCTTTAAATGTCAGCAGTAGCTTTAAATGGCAGCAGTAGCTTTAAATGTCAGCAGTAGCTTTAAATGGCAGCAGTAGCTTTAAATGGCAGCAGTAGCTTTAAATGGCAGCAGTAGCTTTAAATGTCAGCAGTAGCTTTAAATGTCAGCAGTAGCTTTAAATGGCAGCAGTAGCTTTAAATGTCAGCAGTAGCTTTAAATGTCAGCAGTAGCTTTAAATGGCAGCAGTAGCTTTAAATGGCAGCAGTACCTTTAAATGTCAGCAGTAGCTTTAAATGTCAGCAGTAGCTTTAAATGGCAGCAGTAGCTTTAAATGGCAGCAGTAGCTTTAAATGTCAGCAGTAGCTTTAAATGTCAGCAGTAGCTTTAAATGGCAGCAGTAGCTTTAAATGTCAGCAGTAGCTTTAAATGGCAGCAGTAGCTTTAAATGGCAGCAGTAGCTTTAAATGTCAGCAGTAGCTTTAAATGGCAGCAGTAGCTTTAAATGGCAGCAGTAGCTTTAAATGTCAGCAGTAGCTTTAAATGGCAGCAGTAGCTTTAAATGTCAGCAGTAGCTTTAAATGGCAGCAGTAGCTTTAAATGGCAGCAGTAGCTTTAAATGGCAGCAGTAGCTTTAAATGGCAGCAGTAGCTTTAAATGTCAGCAGTAGCTTTAAATGTCAGCAGTAGCTTTAAATGGCAGCAGTAGCTTTAAATGTCAGCAGTAGCTTTAAATGTCAGCAGTAGCTTTAAATGGCAGCAGTAGCTTTAAATGTCAGCAGTAGCTTTAAATGGCAGCAGTAGCTTTAAATGGCAGCAGTAGCTTTAAATGTCAGCAGTAGCTTTAAATGTCAGCAGTAGCTTTAAATGTCAGCAGTAGCTTTAAATGGCAGCAGTAGCTTTAAATGTCAGCAGTAGCTTTAAATGTCAGCAGTAGCTTTAAATGTCAGCAGTAGCTTTAAATGTCAGCAGTAGCTTTAAATGTCAGCAGTAGCTTTAAATGTCAGCAGTAGCTTTAAATGGCAGCAGTAGCTTTAAATGTCAGCAGTAGCTTTAAATGTCAGCAGTAGCTTTAAATGTCAGCAGTAGCTTTAAATGTCAGCAGTAGCTTTAAATGTCAGCAGTAGCTTTAAATGTCAGCAGTAGCTTTAAATGTCAGCAGTAGCTTTAAATGTCAGCAGTAGCTTTAAATGTCAGCAGTAGCTTTAAATGTCAGCAGTAGCTTTAAATGTCAGCAGTAGCTTTAAATGTCAGCAGTAGCTTTAAATGTCAGCAGTAGCTTTAAATGGCAGCAGTAGCTTTAAATGTCAGCAGTAGCTTTAAATGGCAGCAGTAGCTTTAAATGGCAGCAGTAGCTTTAAATGTCAGCAGTAGCTTTAAATGGCAGCAGTAGCTTTAAATGGCAGCAGTAGCTTTAAATGGCAGCAGTAGCTTTAAATGGCAGCAGTAGCTTTAAATGGCAGCAGTAGCTTTAAATGGCAGCAGTAGCTTTAAATGGCAGCAGTAGCTTTAAATGTCAGCAGTAGCTTTAAATGTCAGCAGTAGCTTTAAATGTCAGATGTATCACGTGAAATCTTTTTTTTTTAAATGCTCTTGTCAAACTGGAGTTAAAGTAGGAGAGGTGCTGGTCGGCCTACATCTCAACTCAAATATAGACCTGACAATTAAGGCCAGGACCCAGGCCGGGATTCAACCCAAGGCAAATTGTAGCACAGTGTAAGAGCCATTTAAAGGTAGTGCAGGCTTGAGCTGACATGCGCACGGGAAAATGTCTTGAAAAGCTACTGTACAATTACTACATTACAGTACCTCATTAGGAGGACCGAGGAAGTTCTGTTAAAGACGGTGTTAGCCCACTGAGCCGAAGCCTTCAGCTCTGTTATAGACGGTGTTAGCCCACTGAGCCGAAGCCTTCAGCTCTGTTAAAGACGGTGTTAGCCCACTGAGCTGAAGCCTTCAGCTCTGTTAAAGACGGTGTTAGCCCACTGAGCTGAAGCCTTCAGCTCTGTTAAAGACGGTGTTAGCCCACTGAGCTGAAGCCTTCAGTTCTGTTAAAGACGGTGTTAGCCCACTGAGCTGAAGCCTTCAGCTCTGTTATAGACAGTGTTAGCCCACTGAGCTGAAGCCTTCAGCTCTGTTATAGACGGTGTTAGCCCACTGAGCTGAAGCCAGTACTGAGTCAATGTGCAGGTGTACAAGGTAATAACATGGTTATATACACACGGGGTACCAGTACTGAGTCCCTGTGCAATGGTACAAGGTAATTGAGGTAGATACGCTAACTGGCCAAAAGTACGTGAACACCTTCAAATTATTGGGTTGGACTGTTTCAGCCACACCTGTTGTTGACAGGTGTATAAAATCGAGCACACATCCATGCAATCTCCATAGACAAACATTGACAGTAGAATGGCCCTTACTGAAGAGCTCAGAGACTTTCAATGTGGCACCGTCATAGGATGCCACCTTTCCAACAAGTTAGTTATTCAAATTTCTGCCCTGCTAGAGCTGCCCTGGTCAACTGTAAATGCTATTATTGTGAAGTGGAAATGTCTAGGAGCAACAGCAGTTGAGCCAGGAAGTGGTAGAACACACAAGCTCATAGAATGGGACCGCAGAAACTCGTAAAAATCATCTGTCCTCGGTTACAACCCTTCACTACTAAGTTCCAAACTGCCTCTGGAACGTCAAAGGAACTGTTCATCGGGAGCTTCATGAAATGGGTTTCCATGGCCGAGCAGGACCACACAAGCCTAAGATCACCATGCGCAATGCCAAGCGTCGGCTGGAGTGGTGTGAAGATCGCCGACATTGGACTCTGGAGCAGTGGTAACGCATTCTCTGGAGTGATGAATCACGCTTCACCATCTAGCAGTCCGACGGACGAATCTGGGTTTTGAAGATGCCATGAGAACGCTACCTGCCCAAATGCATACTGCCAACTGTAAAGTTCGGTGGAAGAAGAATAATGGTCTGGGGCTTTTTCATGGTCCAGGCCCCTTAGTTCCAGTGAAGGGAAATCTTAACACCATCTGGTCAGTGAGCGTGACAAAGATTAGCTACAGTATTGGGAATTTTATAATAATTAAAGTGCATTCAGAAAGTATTCAGACCCCTTGACTTTTTGCACATGTTGTTACATTAAAATGGATTACATAATTTGTTCCCTTTTCAATCTACACACAATAACAAAGTGAAAACAGGTTAAGAATTCTTAGCAAATTTATTAAAAACATAAATACTTCATTTAAGAACAAATTCTTATTTACAATGACGACCTACCAAAAGGCAAAAAGGCCTCCTGCTAGGACGGAGTCCTGGGATTAAAAAATAAATAATATATATACAATATAAATACAGGACAACACACATCACAACAAGAGAGACAACACAACACTACATAAAGAGAGACAATAGACAACAACACACATCACAACAAGAGAGACAACACAACACTACATAAAGAGAGACCTAAGACAACAACACACATCACAACAAGAGAGACAACACAACACTACATAAAGAGAGACAAAAGACAACAACACACATCACAACAAGAGAGACAACACAACACTACATAAAGAGAGACAACACAACAGTACATAAAGAGAGACCTAAAACAACAAACAACACACATCACAACAAGAGAGACAACACAACACTACATAAAAAGAGACCTAAGACAACAACACACATCACAACAAGAGAGACAACACAACACTACATAAAGAGAGACAATAGACAACAACACACATCACAACAACAACGTAGCAAGGCAGCAACACATGAAAACACAACATGGTAGCAACACAACATGACAACATGGTAGCAACACATGACAACAACATGGTAGCAACACAAGACAACAACATGGTAGCAACACAACATGACAACAACATGGTAGCAACACATGACAACAACATGGTAGCAACACATGACAACAACATGGTAGCAACACAACATGACAACAACATGGTAGCAACACAACATGACAACAACATGGTAGCAACACAACATAACAACAACATGGTAGCAACACAACATGACAACAACATGGTAGCAACACATGACAACAACATGGTAGCAACACAACATGACAACAACATGGTAGCAACACAACATAACAACAACATGGTAGCAACACAACATAACAACAACATGGTAGCAACACAACATGACAACAACATGGTAGCAACACAACATGACAACAACATGGTAGCAACACAACATGACAACAACATGGTAGCAACACAACATGACAACAACATGGTAGCAACACAACATGACAACAACATGGTAGCAACACAACATAACAACAACATGGTAGCAACACAACATAACAACAACATGGTAAAGAGACAGAGACAACAACACATCACACAAAGCAGCCACAACAGTCAGTAAGGTAGAGACAACAATACATCACACAAAGCAGCCACAACAGTCAGTAAGGTAGAGACAGCAATACATCACACAAAGCAGCCACAACAGTCAGTAGAGACAACAATACATCACACAAAGCAGCCACAACAGTCAGTAAGGTAGAGACAGCAATACATCACACAAAGCAGCCACAACAGTCAGTAAGGTAGAGACAACAATACATCACACAAAGCAGCCACAACAGTCAGTAGAGACAACAATACATCACACAAAGCAGCCACAACAGTCAGTAAGGTAGAGACAGCAATACATCACACAAAGCAGCCACAACAGTCAGTAAGGTAGAGACAACAATACATCACACAAAGCAGCCACAACAGTCAGTAGAGACAACAATACATCACACAAAGCAGCCACAACAGTCAGTAAGGTAGAGACAGCAATACATCACACAAAGCAGCCACAACAGTCAGTAGAGACAACAATACATCACACAAAGCAGCCACAACAGTCAGTAGAGACAACAATACATCACACAAAGCAGCCACAACAGTCAGTAAGGTAGAGACAGCAATACATCACACAAAGCAGCCACAACAGTCAGTAAGGTAGAGACAACAACACATCACACAAAGCAGCCACAACAGTCAGTAAGGTAGAGACAACAACACATCACACAAAGCAGCCACAACAGTCAGTAAGGTAGAGACAACAATACATCACACAAAGCAGCCACAACAGCCAGTAGAGACAACAATACATCACACAAAGCAGCCACAACAGTCAGTAAGGTAGAGACAGCAATACATCACACAAAGCAGCCACAACAGTCAGTAAGGTAGAGACAACAATACATCACACAAAGCAGCCACAACAGTCAGTAGAGACAACAATACATCACACAAAGCAGCCACAACAGTCAGTAAGGTAGAGACAGCAATACATCACACAAAGCAGCCACAACAGTCAGTAAGGTAGAGACAACAATACATCACACAAAGCAGCCACAACAGTCAGTAGAGACAACAATACATCACACAAAGCAGCCACAACAGTCAGTAAGGTAGAGACAGCAATACATCACACAAAGCAGCCACAACAGTCAGTAAGGTAGAGACAACAACACATCACACAAAGCAGCCACAACAGTCAGTAAGGTAGAGACAACAACACATCACACAAAGCAGCCACAACAGTCAGTAAGGTAGAGACAACAATACATCACACAAAGCAGCCACAACAGTCAGTAGAGACAACAATACATCACACAAAGCAGCCACAACAGTCAGTAAGGTAGAGACAGCAATACATCACACAAAGCAGCCACAACAGTCAGTAAGGTAGAGACAACAATACATCACACAAAGCAGCCACAACAGTCAGTAGAGACAGCAATACATCACACAAAGCAGCCACAACAGTCAGTAGAGACAACAATACATCACACAAAGCAGCCACAACAGTCAGTAGAGACAACAATACATCACACAAAGCAGCCACAACAGTCAGTAGAGACAACAATACATCACACAAAGCAGCCACAACAGTCAGTAAGGTAGAGACAACAATACATCACACAAAGCAGCCACAACAGTCAGTAGAGACAACAATACATCACACAAAGCAGCCACAACAGTCAGTAGAGACAACAATACATCACACAAAGCAGCCACAACAGTCAGTAGAGGCAACAACACATCACACAAAGCAGCCACAACAGTCAGTAAGGTAGAGACAACAATACATCACACAAAGCAGCCACAACAGTCAGTAAGGTAGAGACAACAACACATCACACAAAGCAGCCACAACGGTCAGTAAGGTAGAGACAACAATACATCACACAAAGCAGCCACAACAGTCAGTAAGGTAGAGACAACAACACATCACACAAAGCAGCCACAACAGTCAGTAAGGTAGAGACAACAACACATCACACAAAGCAGCCACAACAGTCAGTAAGGTAGAGACAACAATACATCACACAAAGCAGCCACAACAGTAAGGTAGAGACAACAATACATCACACAAAGCAGCCACAACAGTCAGTAAGGTAGAGACAACAATACATCACACAAAGCAGCCACAACAGTCAGTAAGGTAGAGACAACAATACATCACACAAAGCAGCCACAACAGTCAGTAAGGTAGAGACAACAATACATCACACAAAGCAGCCACAACAGTCAGTAAGGTCAGAGACCTGGCCGGGTGGTGCCAGAACAACAACCTGCTCGGTCCTCAATGTAACCATCTCTAAGGAGATGATTGTGGACGACAGGAAAAGGAGGACCGAGCACGACCCCATTCCCATCGACGGGGCTGTAGTGGAGCAGGTTGAGAGCTTCAAGTTCCTTGGTGTCCACATCACCAACAAACTGTCATGGTCCAAACACACGAAGACAGTAGTGAAGAGGGCACGAAAAATCCTATTCCCCCTCAGGAAACTAAAAAGATTTGGCATGGGTCCTGGGATCCTCAAAAGGTTCTACAGCTGCAACATCGAGAGCATCCTGACAGGTTGCATCACTGCCTGGTACGGCAACTGCTCTGGCTCCGATCACAAGGCACTACAGAGGGTAGTGCGTACGGACCAGTATATCACTGGGCCCAAGCTTCCTGCCATCCAGGACCTCTATTACCAGGCAGTGTCAGAGGAAGGCCCTAAAAATTGTCAAAGACCCCAGCCACCCCAGTTCTCTCTATTACCGCATGGCAAGCGGTACCGGAGTGCCAAGTCTAGGCTTCTAGAAGGCTTCTCAACAGTTTTTACCCCCAAGCCATAAGACTCCTGAACAGGTAATCAAATGGCTACCCGGACTATTTGCATTGTGTGCCTCCCCCAACCCCTCTTTTACACTGCTGCTACTCTCTGTTTATCATATATGCATAGTCACTTTAACTATACATTCATGTACATACTCAATTGGGCCGACCAACCAGTGCTCCCGCACATTGGCTAACCGGGCTGCATTGTGTCCCACCACCCACCAACCCCTCTTTACGCTACTGCTACTCTCTGTCCATCATATATGCATAGTCACTTTAACCATATCTACATGTACATACTACCTCAATCAGCCTGACTAACCGGTGTCTGTATGTAGCCTCTCTACTGTATATAACCTCTCTACTGTATATAGCCTCTCTACTGTATATAGCCTCTCTACTGTATGTAGCCTCTCTACTGTATATAGCCTCTCTACTGTATATAGCCTCTCTACTGTATATAGCCTCTCTACTGTATACAGCCTCTCTACTGTATATAGCCTCTCTACTGTATATAACCTCTCTACTGTATACAGCCTCTCTACTGTATATAACCTCTCTACTGTATACAGCCTCTCTACTGTATATAACCTCTCTACTGTATACAGCCTCTCTACTGTATATAGTCTCTCTACTGTATATAGCCTCTCTACTGTATATAACCTCTCTACTGTATACAGCCTCTCTACTGTATATAACCTCTCTACTGTATACAGCCTCTCTACTGTATATAGCCTCTCTACTGTATACAGCCTCTCTACTGTATATAACCTCTCTACTGTATACAGCCTCTCTACTGTATATAACCTCTCTACTGTATACAGCCTCTCTACTGTATATAACCTCTCTACTGTATACAGCCTCTCTACTGTATATAACCTCTCTACTGTATACAGCCTCTCTACTGTATATAGTCTCTCTACTGTATATAGCCTCTCTACTGTATATAACCTCTCTACTGTATACAGCCTCTCTACTGTATATAGTCTCTCTACTGTATATAGCCTCTCTACTGTATATAACCTCTCTACTGTATACAGCCTCTCTACTGTATATAACCTCTCTACTGTATACAGCCTCTCTACTGTATATAGCCTCGCTACTGTATATAACCTCTCTACTGTATGTAGCCTCTCTACTGTATAAAGCCTCTCTACTGTATACAGCCTCTCTACTGTATATAGCCTGTCTACTGTATATAGCCTCTCTACAGTATATAGCCTCTCTACAGTATATAGCCTCTCTACTGTATATAGCCTCTCTACTGTATATAGCCCTTCTACTGTATATAGCCTCTCTACTGTATGTAGCCTCTCTACTGTATATAGCCTCTCTACTGTATATAGCCTCTCTACTGTATATAGCCTCTCTACTGTATATAGCCTCTCTACTGTATATAGCCCTTCTACTGTATGTAGCCTCTCTACTGTATATAGCCTCTCTACTGTATATAGCCCTTCTACTGTATATAGCCTCTCTACTGTATATAGCCCTTCTACTGTATATAGCCTCTCTACTGTATATAGCCTCTCTACTGTATATAGCCTCTCTACTGTATATAGCCTCTCTACTGTATGTAGCCTCTCTACTGTATATAGCCTCTCTACTGTATATAGCCCTTCTACTGTATGTAGCCTCTCTACTGTATATAGCCTCTCTACTGTATATAGCCTCTCTACTGTATACAACCTCTCTACTGTATATAGCCTCTCTACTGTATATAGCCTCTCTACAGTATACAGCCTCTCTACTGTATATAGCCTCTCTACTGTATATAGCCTCTCTACTGTATATAGCCTCTCTACTGTATAAAGCCTCTCTACTGTATACAGCCTCTCTACTGTATATAGCCTGTCTACTGTATATAGCCTCTCTACAGTATATAGCCTCTCTACAGTATATAGCCTCTCTACTGTATATAGCCTCTCTACTGTATATAGCCCTTCTACTGTATACAGCCTCTCTACTGTATATAGCCTGTCTTTTTACTGTTGTTTTATTTCTTTACTTACCTATAGTTCACCTGACACCTTTTCTTGCACTATTGGTTAGAGCCTGTAAGTAAGCATTTCACTGTAAGGTCCTACACCTGTTGTATTCAGCGCACGTGACAAATACACTGATTTGATTTGACAAGTCAATAAAAATAGAAAGCCAGTCAATTGATTATTGCCAAGTTTTTCCAGCACTTTTGATAAACAGGACAAAGTAGAAATAGGTCTATAACAGTTAGGATCAGATCTCCCCTTTTAAATAAAGGAGAAACTGTGGCTGCCTTCCAAGCAAAGGGAACCTCCCCAGAAAGGAGAGACAGGTTAAACATGTCAGAGATGGGCTTGGTGATGATCAGAGCTACAACCTTAAAGAAGAAAGGAGACAGGTTAAAATGGTCAGAGATGGGCTTGGTGATGATAGGGACAGAGATGGGCTTGGTGATGATAGGGACAGAGATGGGCTTGGTGATGATAGGGACAGAGATGGGCTTGGTGATGATCAGAGCTACAACCTTAAAGAAGAAAGGAGAGACAGGATAAAATGGTCAGAGATGGGCTTGGTGATGATCAGAGCTACAACCTTAAAGAAGAAAGGAGAGACAGGTTAAAATGGTCAGAGATGGGCTTGGTGATGATAGGGACAGAGATGGGCTTGGTGATGATAGGGACAGAGATGGGCTTGGTGATGATAGGGACAGAGATGGGCTTGGTGATGATCAGAGCTACAACCTTAAAGAATAAAGGAGAGACAGGATAAAATGGTCAGAGATGGGCTTGGTGATGATCAGAGCTACAACCTTAAAGAAGGGAGGAGAGACAGGTTAAAATGGTCAGAGATGGGCTTGGTGATGATAGGGGCAGAGATGGGCTTGGTGATGATAGGGACAGCAACCTTAAAGAAGAAAGGAGAGACAGGTTAAAAATGACAGAGATGGGCTTGGTGATGATAGGGGCAGCAACCTTAAAGAAGAAAGGAGAGACAGGTTAAAAATGACAGAGATGGGCTTGGTGATGATAGGGGCAGCAACCTTAAAGAAGAAAGGAGAGACAGGTTAAACATGTCAGAGATGGGCTTGGTGATGATCAGAGCTACAACCTTAAAGAAGAAAGGAGAGACAGGTTAAAATGGTCAGAGATGGGCTTGGTGATGATAGGGACAGAGATGGGCTTGGTGATGATCAGAGCTACAACCTTAAAGAAGAGAGGAGAGACAGGTTAAAATGGTCAGAGATGGGCTTGGTGATGATAGGGACAGAGATGGGCTTGGTGATGATAGGGACAGAAACCTTAAAGAAGAAAGGAGAGACAGGTTAAACATGTCAGAGATGGGCTTGGTGATGATAGGGACAGCAACCTTAAAGAAGAAAGAGCACCATCTGACCCAGATGGTTTTTTGGGGTCAAGTTTAAGTAGCTCCTTTAAGCACATTCGACTCAGTGACTGAAACTTTGTAGCTACAAAGAAAAACATGGAGAAGCATCGGGGTAGTTGCATTAGAAGGGAGATGAGGAAATGCTGGGCGGGCAAGGAGGCATGGCTGAAATCAGTGGAGCAGATATCAGAGAACAAGTCAGAATTGGGGCTAGCAACAGTAGACGGGCCAGGGTGTACATGAACATTTCCAGATATCATCAACAATCAAGGCACGGCAGAGGACAGGGAGAGCTCTGCAGTGTTGGGGTGAGTGTCGTGAGTGTCGTGGAGGTACCTGTACCAGACAGGGGGAGACAGGCCCTGGCAGACGGAGAACAGATCGCCAGGTAGAGTCCAAGCAGCAGTGCAGCAGGCAACAGGGGGAGTAGGTGTCACACCCACTTGGGAGAAGCTTTATTTCTGGAGACAGATTTCCTGTAGAAATTCCAGTGAATGGTCTTTGAACAGCAGGAGGGGGCTTCAGAGGATTCCTCAAAGACTCGGCGCCTTTTTACTTCACACCTTAGTGAATTTGTCTCTGGTCTGTCCTGGGAGCCTTAAATCAGCATTCACTCTCCATAAAGTAAAATATATCATTTTAATGTACTTTAAAAAAAATATATATATATATTATTGTTTCTTCTTGGCTTTCAAAATAGCATCAGACCAAACACTACTCACTCAGTTCCAGGTTGGATGTTGTCTTCGGGTCTCTGTTGTTTGTTTGCAAGAGCTCTCTCTATATAGCTTGGAAAAGAAAACCTTGGAAGCAGTAATCTCTCCAGTTAATTTTGGGTAAAATAAGGTTGAAGGTTTGGAGTTTTGATATGCTGTGGAGGGTAGCATCCTGCATATGTACCTGCCAAATAAATCCAAGTTTATTGAACTCCAAATGTATCCTTTTGTAAAAAAAAACATGTTGAAAAATGTGAGAGCTCACATGGGGGTGTACATTTATACATAATATTTACAAACATAAATATTCAGACCCTTTGCTATGAGACTCAATATTGATCTCAGGTACTTCCTGTTTCCTTTGATCATCCTTGAGATGTTTCTACAACTTGATTGGAGTCCACCTGTGGTAAATTCATGTGATTGGACATGATTTGGAAATCCAAGCCATGAGGTCAAAAGAATTGTCAGTCGAGCTCTGAGACAGGATTGTGTCGAGGCACAGATCTGGGAGAGGCTACCAAAAAAATGCCTGGAGCATTGAAGGTCCCCAAGAACACATGGATGAAGTTTGGAACCACCAAGACTCTTCCCACAGCTGTCCGCCTTGGTCAGGTAGGTGCCCAAGAACCCAATGGTCACTCTGAGAGAGATACAGAGTTCCTCTGTAGAGATGGGAGAACCTTCCAGAAGGACAACCATCTCTGCAGCACTCCACCAATCAGGCCTTTATGGTAGAGTAGCCGGAAGCCACTCCTCAGTTAAAGGCACATGACAGACAACTTGGAGTTTGCCAAAAGGCACCTAAAGACAAGATTCTCTGGTCTGATGAAACCAAGATTGAACTATTTGGCCTGATTGCCAAGTTTCTTCAGGACACCTGCCACCATTACGACGGTGAAGCATGGTGGTGGCAGCATCCCTATGGCGAAGCATGGTGGTGGCAGCATCATGCTATGGGATATTTTTCAGTGGCAGGGACTTGGAGACTAGTCAGGATCGAGGGAAAGATGAAAAGATCAAAGTACAGAGAGATCCTTGATGAAAACCTGCGCCAGAGAGCTCAGGACCTCAGACTGGGGTGAAGGTTCGCCTTCCAACAGGTCAACAACCCTAAGCACACAGCCAAGACAATGCAGGAGTGACTTCGGGACAAGTCTCTGAATGTCCTTGAGTGACCCAGACAGAGCCCGAACTTGAAATATATTGAACATCTCTGGAGCAGCGACGCTCCCCATCCAACCTGACAGAGCTTGGGAGGATCTGATCAGAGATTAACAGTAGAAACTGCCTAAATACAGATGTGCCAAGCTTGTAGCATCATACCCAAGAAGACTCAAGGCTGTAATCGCTGCCAAAGGGGCTTCAACAAAGTACTGAGTAAAGGGCCTGAATAAATGTGACCGACCGGCTCAAATCGGACTTTTGTAGCAAAATGTGAAATTGTGTTTTTTACAATGGAGCTACAAAATGGTAAATCATACACTGCATTTGAGGAACAACGGGAAAGTAATTCTGCTTTGAAAGTTGATTAACTTGTAAACTCACTTTTGAGAAAATGGCCTTTGAATGTTTTGGTACCTACTGGAGAGCTGTCCTTTGTCTTCACCCATTCAGCATTGTTCACACCATCTTAAGCCTTAGCCCCACCCATCTCTTTAAGGATTCACATGAATTCGCATTCCACCAGCACCGTACCATCCTTCAGTCCAACCGGCTGTGGGATGTTGACCTCTGTCACAGTGCTGTCCTTCACAACACCAGCAATCTCAGACAGTGTTGACTCTGGTCTTTCTGAAGCGCTGCTTGATGAGGCCGAAGCACCAGTCAGGGGCAAACTTGGTGTGAACTGTGATCAGGAAGTGAAGGTCCAGACTGTGGTGGAGCATGGTCCGCCAGGCACAATACCAGAGCACAAACTTGGTGTGGCCTGTGATCAGGAAGTGAAGGTCCAGACTGTGGTGGAGCATGGTCCGCCAGGCACAATACCAGAGCACAAACTTGGTGTGAACTGTGATCAGGAAGTGAAGGTCCAGACTGTGGTGGAGCATGGTCCGCCAGGCACAATACCAGAGCACAAACTTGGTGTGGCCTGTGATCAGGAAGTGACGGTCCAGACTGTGGTGGAGCATGGTCCGCCAGGCACAATACCAGAGCACAAACTTGGTGTGGCCTGTGATCAGGAAGTGAAGGTCCAGACTGTGGTGGAGCATGGTCCGCCAGGCACAATACCAGAGCACAAAATTGTTCTTATTTTGCAGTTGCGAAGAGTTAAAAAGTAGACAGGACCTGGCTACATAGGGTCAGAAGGATAGTAGATGGGACCTGGGTCAGAAGGATAGTAGATGGGACCTGGCTACATAGAGTCAGAAGGATAGTAGATGGACCTGGGTCAGAAGGATAGTAGATGGGACCTGGCTACATAGGGTCAGAAGGATAGTAGATGGGACCTGGCTACATAGGGTCAGAAGGATAGTAGATGGACCTGGCTACATAGGGTCAGAAGGATAGTAGATGGGACCTGGCTACATAGGGTCAGAAGGATAGTAGATGGGACCTGGCTACATAGGGTCAGAAGGATAGTAGATGGACCTGGCTACATAGGGTCAGAAGGATAGTAGATGGACCTGGCTACATAGGGTCAGAAGGATAGTAGATGGGACCTGGCTACATAGGGTCAGAAGGATAGTAGATGGGACCTGGCTACATAGGGTCAGAAGGATAGTAGATGGGACCTGGCTACATAGGGTCAGAAGGATAGTAGATGGGACCTGGCTACATAGGGTCAGAAGGATAGAAGATGGGACCTGGCTACATAGGGTCAGAAGGATAGTAGATGGGACCTGGCTACATAGGGTCAGAAGGATAGTAGATGGACCTGACTACATAGGGTCAGAAGGATAGTAGATGGGACCTGGCTACATAGGGTCAGAAGGATAGTAGATGGACCTGGGTCAGAAGGATAGTAGATGGACCTGGCTACATAGGGTCAGAAGGATAGTAGATGGGACCTGGCTACATAGGGTCAGAAGGATAGTAGATGGACCTGGGTCAGAAGGATAGTAGATGGGACCTGACTACATAGGGTCAGAAGGATAGTAGATGGACCTGGCTACATAGGGTCAGAAGGATAGTAGATGGGACCTGGCTACATAGGGTCAGAAGGATAGTAGATGGACCTGGCTACATAGGGTCAGAAGGATAGTAGATGGACCTGGCTACATAGGGTCAGAAGGATAGTAGATGGACCTGGCTACATAGGGTCAGAAGGATAGTAGATGGACCTGGCTACATAGGGTCAGAAGGATAGTAGATGGGACCTGGCTACATAGGGTCAGAAGGATAGTAGATGGGACCTGGCTACATAGGGTCAGAAGGATAGTAGATGGGACCTGGCTACATAGAGTCAGAAGGATAGTAGATGGGACCTGGCTACATAGGGTCAGAAGGATAGTAGATGGACCTGGCTACATAGGGTCAGAAGGATAGTAGATGGACCTGGCTACATGGGGTCAGAAGGATAGTAGATGGACCTGGCTACATAGGGTCAGAAGGATAGTAGATGGGACCTGGCTACATAGGGTCAGAAGGATAGTAGATGGACCTGGCTACATAGGGTCAGAAGGATAGTAGATGGGACCTGGCTACATAGGGTCAGAAGGATAGTAGATGGGACCTGGCTACATAGGGTCAGAAGGATAGAAGATGGGACCTGGCTACATAGGGTCAGAAGGATAGTAGATGGACCTGGCTAAATAGGGTCAGAAGGATAGTAGATGGGACCTGGCTACATAGGGTCAGAAGGATAGTAGATGGGACCTGGCTAAATAGGGTCAGAAGGATAGTAGATGGACCTGGGTCAGAAGGATAGTAGATGGGACCTGGGTCAGAATGATAGTAGATGGGACCTGGCTACATAGAGTCAGAAGGATAGTAGATGGGACCTGGCTACATAGAGTCAGAAGGATAGTAGATGGGACCTGGCTACATAGGGTCAGAAGGATAGTAGATGGACCTGGCTACATAGGGTCAGAAGGATAGTAGATGGGACCTGGCTACATAGAGTCAGAAGGATAGTAGATGGGACCTGGCTACATAGGGTCAGAAGGATAGTAGATGGACCTGGCTACATAGGGTCAGAAGGATAGTAGATGGGACCTGGGTCAGAAGGATAGTAGATGGACCTGGCTACATAGGGTCAGAAGGATAGTAGATGGGACCTGGCTACATAGGGTCAGAAGGATAATAGATGGACCTGGCTACATATGGTCAGAAGGATAGTAGATGGGACCTGGCTACATAGGGTCAGAAGGATAGTAGATGGACCTGGGTCAGAAGGATAGTAGATGGACCTGGCTACATAGAGTCAGAAGGATAGTAGATGGACCTGGCTACATAGGGTCAGAAGGATAATAGATGGACCTGGCTACATAGGGTCAGAAGGATAGTAGATGGGACCTGGCTACATAGGGTCAGAAGGATAGTAGATGGGACCTGGCTACATAGGGTCAGAAGGATAGTAGATGGGACCTGGCTACATAGGGTCAGAAGGATAGTAGATGGGACCTGGCTACATAGGGTCAGAAGGATAGTAGATGGACCTGGCTACATAGGGTCAGAAGGATAGTAGATGGACCTGGCTACATAGGGTCAGAAGGATAGTAGATGGACCTGGCTACATAGGGTCAGAAGGATAGTAGATGGGACCTGGCTACATAGGGTCAGAAGGATAGTAGATGGACCTGGGTCAGAAGGATAGTAGATGGGACCTGGCTACATAGGGTCAGAAGGATAGTAGATGGGACCTGGCTACATAGGGTCAGAAGGATAGTAGATGGACCTGGCTACATAGGGTCAGAAGGATAGTAGATGGACCTGGCTACATAGGGTCAGAAGGATAGTAGGTGGACCTGGCTACATAGGGTCAGAAGGATAGTAGATGGGACCTGGCTACATAGGGTCAGAAGGATAGTAGATGGACCTGGCTACATAGGGTCAGAAGGATAGTAGATGGGACCTGGCTACATAGGGTCAGAAGGATAGTAGATGGACCAGGCTACATAGGGTCAGAAGGATAGTAGATGGGACCTGGCTACATAGGGTCAGATGGATAGTAGATGGACCTGGCTACATAGGGTCAGAAGGATAGTAGATGGACCTGGTTACATAGGGTCAGATGGATAGTAGATGGGACCTAGCTACATAGGGTCAGAAGGATAGTAGATGGACTTGGCTACATAGGGTCAGAAGGATAGTAGATGGACCTGGCTACATAGGGTCAGAAGGATAGTAGATGGACCTGACTACATAGGGTCAGAAGGATAGTAGATGGGACCTGGCTACATAGGGTCAGAAGGATAGTAGATGGGACCTAGCTACATAGGGTCAGAAGGATAGTAGATGGACTTGGCTACATAGGGTCAGAAGGATAGTAGATGGACCTGGCTACATAGGGTCAGAAGGATAGTAGATGGACCTGACTACATAGGGTCAGAAGGATAGTAGATGGGACCTGGCTACATAGGGTCAGAAGGATAGTAGATGGACCTGACTACATAGGGTCAGAAGGATAGTAGATGGGACCTGGTTAAATAGGGTCAGAAGGATAGTAGATGGTACCTGGCTACATAGGGTCAGAAGGATAATAGATGGACCTGGCTACATAGGGTCAGAAGGATAGTAGATGGGACCAGGCTACATAGGGTCAGAAGGATAGTAGATGGACCTGGCTACATAGGGTCAGAAGGATAGTAGATGGGACCTGGCTACATAGGGTCAGATGGATAGTAGATGGGACCTGGCTACATAGGGTCAGAAGGATAGTAGATGGACCTGGCTACATAGGGTCAGAAGGATAGTAGATGGACCTGGCTACATAGGGTCAGAAGGATAGTAGATGGGACCTGGCTACATAGGGTCAGAAGGATAGTAGATGGACCTGGCTACATAGGGTCAGAAGGATAGTAGATGGGACCTGGCTACATAGGGTCAGAAGGATAGTAGATGGACCTGACTACATAGGGTCAGAAGGATAGTAGATGGGACCTGGTTAAATAGGGTCAGAAGGATAGTAGATGGTACCTGGCTACATAGGGTCAGAAGGATAATAGATGGACCTGGCTACATAGGGTCAGAAGGATAGTAGATGGGACCAGGCTACATAGGGTCAGAAGGATAGTAGATGGACCTGGCTACATAGGGTCAGAAGGATAGTAGATGGGACCTGGCTACATAGGGTCAGATGGATAGTAGATGGGACCTGGCTACATAGGGTCAGAAGGATAGTAGATGGACCTGGCTACATAGGGTCAGAAGGATAGTAGATGGACCTGGCTACATAGGGTCAGAAGGATAGTAGATGGGACCTGGCTACATAGGGTCAGAAGGATAGTAGATGGACCTGGCTACATAGGGTCAGAAGGATAGTAGATGGGACCTGGCTACATAGGGTCAGAAGGATAGTAGATGGACCTGACTACATAGGGTCAGAAGGATAGTAGATGGGACCTGGCTCCATAGAGTCAGAAGGATAGTAGATGGACCTGGCTACATAGGGTCAGAAGGATAATAGATGGACCTGGCTCCATAGAGTCAGAAGGATAGTAGATGGACCTGGCTACATAGGGTCAGAAGGATAGTAGATGGGACCTGGCTACATAGGGTCAGAAGGATAGTAGATGGGACCTGGCTACATAGGGTCAGAAGGATAGTAGATGGACCTGACTACATAGGGTCAGAAGGATAGTAGATGGGACCTGGCTACATAGGGTCAGAAGGATAGTAGATGGACCTGGCTACATAGGGTCAGAAGGATAGTAGATGGGACCTGGCTACATAGGGTCAGAAGGATAGAAGATGGACCTGGCTACATAGGGTCAGAAGGATAGTAGATGGACCTGGCTACATAGGGTCAGAAGGATAGTAGATGGGACCTGGCTACATAGGGTCAGAAGGATAGAAGATGGACCTGGCTACATAGGGTCAGAAGGATAGTAGATGGACCTGACTACATAGGGTCAGAAGGATAGTAGATGGGACCTGGCTACATAGGGTCTGAAGGATAGTAGATGGACCTGGCTACATAGGGTCAGAAGGATAGTAGATGGACCTGGCTACATAGGGTCAGAAGGATAGTAGATGGGACCTGGCTACATAGGGTCAGAAGGATAGAAGATGGACCTGGCTACATAGGGTCAGAAGGATAGTAGATGGACCTGGCTACATAGGGTCAGAAGGATAGTAGATGGACCTGGCTACATAGGGTCAGAAGGATAGTAGATGGACCTGGCTACATAGGGTCAGAAGGATAGTAGATGGACCTGGCTACATAGGGTCAGAAGGATAGTAGATGGACCTGGCTACATAGGGTCAGAAGGATAGTAGATGGACCTGGGTCAGAAGGATAGTAGATGGACCTGGCTACATAGGGTCAGAAGGATAGTAGATGGACCTGGCTACATAGGGTCAGAAGGATAGTAGATGGACCTGGGTCAGAAGGATAGTAGATGGGCCTGGCTACATAGGGTCAGAAGGATAGTAGATGGGACCTGGCTACATAGGGTCAGAAGGATAGTAGATGGACCTGGCTACATAGGGTCAGAAGGATAGTAGATGGGACCTGGCTACATAGGGTCAGAAGGATAGTAGATGGGACCTGGCTACATAGGGTCAGAAGGATAGTAGATGGGACCTGGCTACATAGGGTCAGAAGGATAGTAGATGGACCTGGCTACATGGGGTCAGAAGGATAGTAGATGGACCTGGCTACATAGGGTCAGAAGGATAGTAGATGGACCTGGGTCAGAAGGATAGTAGATGGACCTGGCTACATAGGGTCAGAAGGATAGTAGATGGACCTGGCTACATAGGGTCAGAAGGATAGTAGATGGACCTGGCTACATAGGGTCAGAAGGATAATAGATGGGACCTGGCTACATAGGGTCAGAAGGATAGTAGATGGACCTGGCTACATAGGGTCAGAAGGATAGTAGATGGACCTGGCTACATAGGGTCAGAAGGATAGTAGATGGACCTGGCTACATAGGGTCAGAAGGATAGTAGATGGGACCTGGCTACATAGGGTCAGAAGGATAGTAGATGGACCTGGGTCAGAAGGATAGTAGATGGGACCTGGCTACATAGGGTCAGAAGGATAGTAGATGGGACCTGGCTACATAGGGTCAGAAGGATAGTAGATGGGACCTGGCTACATAGGGTCAGAAGGATAGTAGATGGGACCTGGCTACATAGGGTCAGAAGGATAATAGATGGGACCTGGCTACATAGGGTCAGAAGGATAGTAGATGGACCTGGCTACATAGGGTCAGAAGGATAGTAGATGGACCTGGCTACATAGGGTCAGAAGGATAGTAGATGGGACCTGGCTACATAGGGTCAGAAGGATAGTAGATGGACCTGGGTCAGAAGGATAGTAGATGGACCTGGCTACATAGGGTCAGAAGGATAGTAGATGGGACCTGGCTACATAGGGTCAGAAGGATAGTAGATGGACCTGGCTACATAGGGTCAGAAGGATAGTAGATGGACCTGGCTACATAGGGTCAGAAGGATAGTAGATGGGACCTGGCTACATAGGGTCAGAAGGATAGTAGATGGACCTGGGTCAGAAGGATAGTAGATGGACCTGGGTCAGAAGGATAGTAGATGGGACCTGGCTACATAGGGTCAGAAGGATAGTAGATGGGACCTGGCTACATAGGGTCAGAAGGATAGTAGATGGGACCTGGCTACATAGGGTCAGAAGGATAGTAGATGGGACCTGGCTACATAGGGTCAGAAGGATAGTAGATGGGACCTGGCTACATAGAGTCAGAAGGATAGTAGATGGACCTGGCTACATAGGGTCAGAAGGATAGTAGATGGGACCTGGCTACATAGGGTCAGAAGGATAGTAGATGGACCTGGCTACATAGGGTCAGAAGGATAGTAGATGGACCTGGCTACATAGGGTCAGAAGGATAGTAGATGGGACCTGGCTACATAGGGTCAGAAGGATAGTAGATGGGACCTGGCTACATAGCGTCAGAAGGATAGTAGATGGGACCTGGCTACATAGGGTCAGAAGGATAGTAGATGGACCTGGCTACATAGGGTCAGAAGGATAGTAGATGGACCTGGGTCAGAAGGATAGTAGATGGACCTGGCTACATAGGGTCAGAAGGATAGTAGATGGGACCTGGCTACATAGGGTCAGAAGGATAGTAGATGGACCTGGCTACATATGGTCAGAAGGATAGTAGATGGGACCTGGTTACATAGGGTCAGAATGATAGTAGATGGGACCTGGCTACATAGGGTCAGAAGGATAGTAGATGGACCTGGCTACATAGGGTCAGAAGGATAGTAGATGGGACCTGGCTACATAGGGTCAGAAGGATAGTAGATGGGACCTGGCTACATAGGGTCAGAAGGATAGTAGATGGGACCTGGCTACATAGGGTCAGAAGGATAGTAGATGGGACCTGGCTACATAGGGTCAGAAGGATAATAGATGGGACCTGGCTACATAGGGTCAGAAGGATAGTAGATGGACCTGGCTACATAGGGTCAGAAGGATAGTAGATGGACCTGGCTACATAGGGTCAGAAGGATAGTAGATGGGACTGGCTGCTAGGGTCAGAAGGATAGTAGATGGCTACATAGGGTCAGAAGGATAGTAGATGGACCTGGGTCAGAAGGATAGTAGATGGACCTGGCTACATAGGGTCAGAAGGATAGTAGATGGGACCTGGCTACATAGGGTCAGAAGGATAGTAGATGGACCTGGCTACATAGGGTCAGAAGGATAGTAGATGGACCTGGCTACATAGGGTCAGAAGGATAGTAGATGGGACCTGGCTACATAGGGTCAGAAGGATAGTAGATGGACCTGGGTCAGAAGGATAGTAGATGGGACCTGGGTCAGAAGGATAGTAGATGGACCTGGGTACATAGGGTCAGAAGGATAGTAGATGGACCTGGGTACATAGGGTCAGAAGGATAGTAGATGGACCTGGCTACATAGGGTCAGAAGGATAGTAGATGGGACCTGGCTACATAGGGTCAGAAGGATAGTAGATGGGACCTGGCTACATAGGGTCAGAAGGATAGTAGATGGGACCTGGGTCAGAAGGATAGTAGATGGACCTGGGTCAGAAGGATAGTAGATGGGACCTGGCTACATAGGGTCAGAAGGATAGTAGATGGGACCTGGCTACATAGGGTCAGAAGGATAGTAGATGGGACCTGGCTACATAGGGTCAGAAGGATAGTAGATGGACCTGGCTACATAGGGTCAGAAGGATAGTAGATGGACCTGACTACATAGGGTCAGAAGGATAGTAGATGGGACCTGGCTACATAGGGTCAGAAGGATAGTAGATGGGACCTGGCTACATAGGGTCAGAAGGATAGTATGGACCTGGCTACATAGGGTGGGACCTAGATGGGACCTGGCTACATAGGGTCAGAAGGATAGTAGATAGGGGTCAGAAGGATAGTAGATGGGACCTGGCTACATAGGGTAGGGTCAGAAGGATAGTAGATGGACCTGGCTACATAGGGTCAGAAGGATAGTAGATGGGACCTGGCTACATAGGGTCAGAAGGATAGTAGATGGACCTGGCTACATAGGGTCAGAAGGATAGTAGATGGGACCTGGCTACATAGGGTCAGAAGGATAGTAGATGGGACCTGGCTACATAGGGTCAGAAGGATAGTAGATGGGACCTGGCTACATAGGGTCAGAAGGATAGTAGATGGACCTGGCTACATAGGGTCAGAAGGATAGTAGATGGACCTGGGTCAGAA
>NW_026281153.1:0-3234 GCF_023373465.1 Oncorhynchus keta
CCCCCCGCCTGTTCGATTCCTCTGCAGCACAGGGCACGGATACCCTCGTGAATCTCAATGTGCCCCCCGCCTGTTAGATTCCCTGTAGCCACAGGAGCCGCCGGATACCCTCGTGAATCTCAATGTGCCCCCCCGCCTGTTAGATTCCCTGTAGCCACAGGAGCCGCCGGATACCCTCGTGAATCTCAATGTGCCCCCCTGCCTGTTAGATTCCTGTAGCCACAGGAGCCGCCGGATACCCTCGTGAATCTCAATGTGCCCCCCCGCCTGTTAGATTCCTGTAGCCACAGGAGCCGCCGGATACCCTCTTGAATCTCAATGTGCCCCCCGCCTGTTAGATTCCCTGTAGCCACAGGAGCCGCCGGATACCTCGTGAATCTCAATGTGCCCCCCCGCCTGTTAGATTCCCTGTAGCCACAGGAGCCGCCGGATACCCTCGTGAATCTCAATGTGCCCCCCCCGCCTGTTAGATTCCCTGTAGCCACAGGAGCCGCCGGATACCCTCGTGAATCTCAATGTGCCCCCCCGCCTGTTAGATTCCCTGTAGCCACAGGAGCCGCCGGATACCCTCGTGAATCTCAATGTGCCCCCCGCCTGTTAGATTCCCTGTAGCCACAGGAGCCGCCGGATACCCTCGTGAATCTCAATGTGCCCCCCCGCCTGTTAGATTCCCTGTAGCCACAGGAGCCGCCGGATACCCTCGTGAATCTCAATGTGCCCCCTGCCTGTTAGATTCCCTGTAGCCACAGGAGCCGCCGGATACCCTCGTGAATCTCAATGTGCCCCCCTGCCTGTTAGATTCCTGTAGCCACAGGAGCCGCCGGATACCCTCGTGAATCTCAATGTGTCCCCCCTGCCTGTTAGATTCCTGTAGCCACAGGAGCCGCCGGATACCCTCGTGAATCTCAATGTGCCCCCCCGCCTGTTAGATTCCCTGTAGCCACAGGAGCCGCCGGATACCCTCTTGAATCTCAATGTGCCCCCCCGCCTGTTAGATTCCCTGTAGCCACAGGAGCCGCCGGATACCCTCGTGAATCTCAATGTGCCCCCCCCGCCTGTTAGATTCCCTGTAGCCACAGGAGCCGCCGGATACCCTCGTGAATCTCAATGTGCCCCCCCGCCTGTTAGATTCCCTGTAGCCACAGGAGCCGCCGGATACCCTCGTGAATCTCAATGTGCCCCCCGCCTGTTAGATTCCCTGTAGCCACAGGAGCCGCCGGATACCCTCGTGAATCTCAATGTGCCCCCCCGCCTGTTAGATTCCCTGTAGCCACAGGAGCCGCCGGATACCCTCGTGAATCTCAATGTGCCCCCCCGCCTGTTAGATTCCCTGTAGCCACAGGAGCCGCCGGATACCCTCGTGAATCTCAATGTGCCCCCCCGCCTGTTAGATTCCCTGTAGCCACAGGAGCCGCCGGATACCCTCGTGAATCTCAATGTGCCCCCCCGCCTGTTAGATTCCCTGTAGCCACAGGAGCCGCCGGATACCCTCGTGAATCTCAATGTGCCCCCCGCCTGTTAGATTCCCTGTAGCCACAGGAGCCGCCGGATACCCTCGTGAATCTCAATGTGCCCCCTGCCTGTTAGATTCCCTGTAGCCACAGGAGCCGCCGGATACCCTCGTGAATCTCAATGTGCCCCCCGCCTGTTAGATTCCCTGTAGCCACAGGAGCCGCCGGATACCCTCGTGAATCTCAATGTGCCCCCCTGCCTGTTAGATTCCCTGTAGCCACAGGAGCCGCCGGATACCCTCGTGAATCTCAATGTGCCCCCCCGCCTGTTAGATTCCCTGTAGCCACAGGAGCCGCCGGATACCCTCGTGAATCTCAATGTGCCCCCCCGCCTGTTAGATTCCCTGTAGCCACAGGAGCCGCCGGATACCCTCGTGAATCTCAATGTGCCCCCTCGCCTGTTAGATTCCCTGTAGCCACAGGAGCCGCCGGATACCCTCGTGAATCTCAATGTGCCCCCCGCCTGTTAGATTCCCTGTAGCCACAGGAGCCGCCGGATACCCTCGTGAATCTCAATGTGCCCCCTGCCTGTTAGATTCCCTGTAGCCACAGGAGCCGCCGGATACCCTCTTGAATCTCAATGTGCCTCCCCCGCCTGTTAGATTCCTTGTAGCCACAGGAGCCGCCGGATACCCTCGTGAATCTCAATGTGCCCCCCCGCCTGTTAGATTCCCTGTAGCCACAGGAGCCGCCGGATACCCTCTTGAATCTCAATGTGCCCCCCCGCCTGTTAGATTCCCTGTAGCCACAGGAGCCGCCGGATACCCTCGTGAATCTCAATGTGCCCCCCTGCCTGTTAGATTCCCTGTAGCCACAGGAGCCGCCGGATACCCTCGTGAATCTCAATGTGCCCCCCGCCTGTTAGATTCCCTGTAGCCACAGGAGCCGCCGGATACCCTCTTGAATCTCAATGTGCCCCCCGCCTGTTAGATTCCCTGTAGCCACAGGAGCCGCCGGATACCCTCGTGAATCTCAATGTGCCCCCGCCTGTTAGATTCCCTGTAGCCACAGGAGCCGCCGGATACCCTCGTGAATCTCAATGTGCCCCCCGCCTGTTAGATTCCCTGTAGCCACAGGAGCCGCCGGATACCCTCGTGAATCTCAATGTGCCCCCCCGCCTGTTAGATTCCCTGTAGCCACAGGAGCCGCCGGATACCCTCGTGAATCTCAATGTGCCCCCCGCCTGTTAGATTCCCTGTAGCCACAGGAGCCGCCGGATACCCTCGTGAATCTCAATGTGCCCCCCGCCTGTTAGATTCCCTGTAGCCACAGGAGCCGCCGGATACCCTCGTGAATCTCAATGTGCCCCCCGCCTGTTAGATTCCCTGTAGCCACAGGAGCCGCCGGATACCCTCGTGAATCTCAATGTGCCCCCCTGCCTGTTAGATTCCCTGTAGCCACAGGAGCCGCCGGATACCCTCGTGAATCTCAATGTGCCCCCCTGCCTGTTAGATTCCCTGTAGCCACAGGAGCCGCCGGATACCCTCGTGAATCTCAATGTGCCCCCCTGCCTGTTAGATTCCCTGTAGCCACAGGAGCCGCCGGATACCCTCGTGAATCTCAATGTGCCCCCCCGCCTGTTAGATTCCCTGTAGCCACAGGAGCCGCCGGATACCCTCTTGAATCTCAATGTGCCCCCGCCTGTTAGATTCCCTGTAGCCACAGGAGCCGCCGGATACCCTCTTGAATCTCAATGTGCCCCCCGCCTGTTAGATTCCCTGTA
>NW_026281154.1:0-15000 GCF_023373465.1 Oncorhynchus keta
CATAGTGAATGATGACAGGCCCTACTGCCTGTTAACACACAGTCCAGTTCAAAGTGAATGATGACAGACCCGTGTGGCAAATGTCTTATTTACATAAAGGCCCACTGTAGCTCTGATTGGCTATGGCGCACCGGTCTGCATAGACTCCGGTCCTGGTCTAGACGGATGTTTTATGTACTGCTGTGTCTATTATTATAATATAATAATATATATTGTTATTATAATATAATAATAAATATTATTAATTGTCCAAACGCTTTCCCACTATTTTGATATAGAATTTTCACAAATACCTTCCTCTACGTCTTTCACAAACATTCAACGAATTTATAAACACTTAGACGTGTTCATTTTCAGAGTGTTCACTCTTCCTGCGAGGTGTTGAGGAGATTTAATGGTGCTCAATGTAACAGTATACTTTTAAACCGTCCCCTACGCCCATACCCGGGCGCGAACCAGGGACCTTCTGCGCACTGCGACAACAGTCACCCACGAAGCATCGTTGCCCGCCCGCTCCCACAAAGCGCGGCCCTTGCAGAGCAGGGCTACTACTTCAAGGTCTCAGGCGAGTGACGTAACCGATTGAAGCGCTATTTTAGCGCACACCGCTAACTAAGCTAGCCGTTTCACATCCGCACTAACATGCTGTCAGTTTCACTTTAAAGGTATTAAATGATGAGGGCCCTCTTTCTATTGACATGTGTTTGTGTTTTTCTCCCAGCTCCTCAGAGTGGCACCATGTCAGTGAAGACCGGACTGATCAACAAATCTGAAAATGGAGAGTTCTGGTATAATGGACCGACGTGTACTCCCAATATACCTTTTTTCATGAACTATCATAAGCAGACCTATTTTAGTCATGTTGTATGTTTTAATGGTAATGTTTTAATGGTACAATGGTAATGTTTTAATGGTAATGTTTTAATGTTATAATGGTAATGTTATAATGGTAACGTTATAATGGTAATGTTATAATGGTAATGTTTTAATGTTATAATGGTAATGTCCTAATGGCAATGTTTTAATGTTATAATGGTAATGTCCTAATGGCAATGTTTTAATGGCAATGTTTTAATGGTAATGTTTTAATGGTAATGTTTTAATGGTAATGTTTTAATGGTAATGTTTTAATGGTAATGTTCTAATGGCAATGTTTTAATGTTATAATGGTAATGTTTTAATGTTATAATGGTAATGTCCTAATGGCAATGTTTTAATGTTATAATGGTAATGTCCTCTAATGGCAATGTTTTAATGGCAAATGTTTTAATGGTAATGTTTTAATGGTAATGTTTTAATGGTAATGTTTTAATGGTAATGTTTTAATGGTAATGTTCTAATGGCAATGTTTTAATGTTATAATGGTAATGTTTTAATGGTAATGTTTTAATGTTATAATGGTAATGTTATAATTATAATGGTAAATTGTTATAATGGTAGTGTTTTAATGTTACGGTAATGTTATAATGGTAATGTTTTTATTGTTATAATGGTAGTGTTTTAATGGTGTGTGCCCTACATCTTTGTGTTCCAGGATGTCGTTCTCAGACTTCCTCAGTCAGTACTCTCGTCTGGAGATCTGTAACCTTACCCGACACCCTCTCAGAAGATGAGAACCAGAATTGGGCTCTTAACAAGTTTGAAGGCCTGGAGGGAAAGGTTACACAGCCGGGGTATGGACCCTGACAAATAACCTTCTCTTCTGTCTACATCTTACGGACCCATACCATCATCCCTTCCTGCTTAAGTCATAACCATTGGTCCAGGGAGATCTAGGGATAGCTAGACCATATTTATTTTACCTTTATTTAACTAGGCAAATGTTAACAATTTCTTATTTACAATGACGGCCTAGGAACAGTGGGTTAACTGGTCTAGGAACAGTGGGTTGACTGGCCTAGGAACAGTGGGTTGACTGGCCTAGGAACAGTGGGTTAACTGGTCTAGGAACAGTGGGTTGACTGGTCTAGGAACAGTGGGTTGACTGGTCTAGGAACAGTGGGTTGACTGGCCTAGGAACAGTGGGTTGACTGGTCTAGGAACAGTGGGTTGACTGGTCTAGGAACAGTGGGTTGACTGGCCTAGGAACAGTGGGTTAACTGGCCTAGAACAGTGGGTTGACTGGCCTAGGAACAGTGGGTTAACTGGCCTAGGAACAGTGGGCTTGACTGGCCTAGGAACAGTGGGTTGACTGGCTAGGAACTGGGTTAACTGGTCTAGGAACAGGGTTGACTGGCCTAGGAACAGTGGGTTGACTGGCCTAGGAACAGTGGGTTAACTGGTCTAGGAACAGTGGGTTAACTGTCTAGGAACAGTGGGTTAACTGGTCTAGGAACAGTGGGTTGACTGGGCCTAGGAACAGTGGGGTTGACTGGCCTAGGAACAGTGGGTTGACTGGCATAGGAACAGTGGGTTGACTGGTATAGGAACAGTGGGTTGACTGGTATAGGAACAGTGGGTTGACTTCCATGTTCAGGGGCAGAACGACAGATTTGTACCTTGTCAGCTTGGGATTCGATTTTGCAACCTTCCGGTTACTAGTCCAACGCCTAACCACTCAGGCTACCTGGTTCTAACCACTAGGCTACCTGCTCTAACCATTAGGGCTACCTGGCCTAACCACTAGGCTGGCTACCCGGCTCTAACCACCAGGCTGGCACCTGCCTAACCACTAGGCTGGCTACCCGGCTCTAACCACTAGGCTGGCTACCCGGCTCTAACCACTAGGCTTGGCTATCCGGCTCCTAACCACCAGGCTGGCTACCCGGCTCTAACCACTAGGCTGGCTACCCGGCTCTAACCACTCAGGCTGGCTACCCGGCTCTAACCACTAGGCTTGGCTATCCGGCTCTAACCACTAGGCTGGCTACCCGGCTCTAACCACTAGGCTGGCTACCCGGCTCTAACCACTAGGCTTGGCTACCCGGCTCTAACCACTAGGGCTGGCTACCCGGCTCTAACCACTAGCTATGGGGCTGGCTACCCGGCTCTAACCACTAGGCTGGCTACCGGCTCTAACCACTAGGCTGGCTACCCGGCTCTAACCGGTCTGTAACACCAACAGGATAGCTAGCATGCCCGGTCTGTAACACACCAACAGGATAGCTAGCATGCCCGGTCTGTCACACACACACACACACTAACAGGCTAGCTAGCATGCCCGGTCTGTCACACACCAACAGGATAGCTAGCATGCCCGGCCTGTAACACACCAACAGGATAGCTAGCATGCCCGGTCTGTCACACACACACACTAACAGGCTAGCTAGCATGCCCGGTCTGTAACACACCAACAGGATAGCTAGCATGCCCGGTCTGTAACACACCAACAGGATAGCTAGCATGCCCGGTCTGTAACACACCAACCAGGCTAGCTAGCATGCTTCAGTCTGTAACACACCAACAGGCTAGCTAGCATGCCCGGTCTGTAACACACCAACAGGCTAGCTAGCATGCCCGGTCTGTAACACACCAACAGGATAGCTAGCATGCCCGGTCTGTCACACACCAACAGGCTGGCTAGCATGCCCGGTCTGTCACACACCAACAGGCTAGCTAGCATGCCCGGTCTGTAACACACCAACAGGATAGCTAGGCATGCCCGGTCTGTAACACACCAACAGGATAGCTAGCATGCCCGGTCTGTCACACACACACACACACACACACACACACACTAACAGGCTAGCTAGCATGCCCGGTCTGTCACACACCAACAGGATAGCTAGCATGCCCGTCTGTAACACACCAACAGGATAGCTAGCATGCCCGGTCTGTAACACACTAACAGGCTAGCTAGCATGCCCGGTCTGTCACACACCAACAGGCTAGCTAGCATGCCCGGTCTGTCACACACCAACAGGATAGCTAGCATGCCGGTCTGTCACACACACACACACACACTAACAGGCTAGCTAGCATGCCCGGTCTGTCACACACACACACACACTAACAGGCTAGCTAGCATGCCCGGTCTGTAACACACCAACAGGATAGCTAGCATGCCCGGTCTGTCACACACACACACACACACACACTAACAGGCTAGCTAGCATGCCCGGTCTGTCACACACCAACAGGCTAGCTAGCATGCCCGGTCTGTCACACACCAACAGGATAGCTAGCATGCCCGGTCTGTAACACACCAACAGGATAGCTAGCATGCCCGGTCTGTCACACACACACACACTAACAGGCTAGCTAGCATGCCCGGTCTGTAACACACCAACAGGATAGCTAGCATGCCCGGTCTGTCACACACACACACAGTAACAGGCTAGCTAGCATGCCCGGTCTGTCACACACCAACAGGCTAGCTAGCATGCCCGGTCTGTCACACACCAACAGGATAGCTAGCATGCCCGGTCTGTAACACACCAACAGGCTAGCTAGCATGCCCGGTCTGTAACACACCAACAGGCTAGCTAGCATGCCCGGTCTGTAACACACCAACAGGCGAGCTAGCATGCCCGGTCTGTCACACACCAACAGGATAGCTAGCATGCCCGGTCTGTCACACACACACACAGTAACAGGCTAGCTAGCATGCCCGGTCTGTCACACACCAACAGGCTAGCTAGCATGCCCGGTCTGTCACACACCAACAGGATAGCTAGCATGCCCGGTCTGTAACACACCAACAGGCTAGCTAGCATGCCCGGTCTGTAACACACCAACAGGCTAGCTAGCATGCCCGGTCTGTAACACACCAACAGGCGAGGCTAGCATGCCCGGTCTGTCACACACCAACAGGCTAGCTAGCATGCCCGGTCTGTCACACACCAACAGGCTAGCTAGCATGCCCGGTCTGTAACACACCAACAGGATAGCTAGCATGCCCGGTCTGTCACACACACACACAGTAACAGGCTAGCTAGCATGCCCGGTCTGTCACACACCAACAGGCTAGCTAGCATGCCCGGTCTGTCACACACCAACAGGATAGCTAGCATGCCCGGTCTGTAACACACCAACAGGCTAGCTAGCATGCCCGGTCTGTAACACACCAACAGGCTAGCTAGCATGCCCGGTCTGTCACACACCAACAGGCTAGCTAGCATGCCCGGTCTGTCACACACCAACAGGCTAGCTAGCATGCCCGGTCTGTAACACACCAACAGGCTAGCTAGCATGCCCGGTCTGTAACACACCAACAGGCTAGCTAGCATGCCCGGTCTGTAACACACCAACAGGCGAGCTAGCATGCCCGGTCTGTCACACACCCAACAGGCTAGCTAGCATGCCCGGTCTGTCAGACACCAACAGGCTAGCTAGCATGCCCGGTCTGTCACACACCAACAGGATAGCTAGCATGCCCGGTCTGTCACACACCAACAGGATAGCTAGCATGCCCGGTCTGTAACACACCAACAGGATAGCTAGCATGCCCGGTCTGTCACACACCACACACACACACACACCAACAGGCTAGCTAGCATGCCCGGTCTGTCACACACCAACAGGATAGCTAGCATGCCCGGTCTGTAACACACCAACAGGATAGCTAGCATGCCCGGTCTGTAACACACCAACAGGCTAGCTAGCATGCCCGGTCTGTAACACACCAACAGGCTAGCTAGCATGCCCGGTCTGTCACACACCAACAGGATAGCTAGCATGCCCGGTCTGTAACACACCAACAGGATAGCTAGCATGCCCGGTCTGTAACACACTAACAGGCTAGCTAGCATGCCCGGTCTGTCACACACCAACAGGCTAGCTAGCATGCCCGGTCTGTCACACACCAACAGGATAGCTAGCATGCCCGGTCTGTCACACACACACACACACACTAACAGGCTAGCTAGCATGCCCGGTCTGTCACACACACACACACTAACAGGCTAGCTAGCATGCCCGGTCTGTAACACACCAACAGGATAGCTAGCATGCCCGGTCTGTCACACACACACACACACACTAACAGGCTAGCTAGCATGCCCGGTCTGTCACACACCAACAGGCTAGCTCAGCATGCCCGGTCTGTCACACACCAACAGGATAGCTAGCATGCCCGGTCTGTAACACACCAACAGGATAGCTAGCATGCCCGGTCTGTACACACACACACACTAACAGGCTAGCTAGCATGCCCGGTCTGTAACACACCAACAGGATAGCTAGCATGCCCGGTCTGTCACACACACACACACAGTAACAGGCTAGCTAGCATGCCCGGTCTGTAACACACCAACAGGATAGCTAGCATGCCCGGTCTGTAACACACCAACAGGCTAGCTAGCATGCCCGGTCTGTAACACACCAACAGGCTAGCTAGCATGCCCGGTCTGTCACACACCAACAGGATAGCTAGCATGCCCGGTCTGTAACACACCAACAGGATAGCTAGCATGCCCGGTCTGTAACACACTAACAGGCTAGCTAGCATGCCCGGTCTGTCACACACCAACAGGCTAGCTAGCATGCCCGGTCTGTCACACACCAACAGGATAGCTAGCATGCCCGGTCTGTCACACACACACACACACTAACAGGCTAGCTAGCATGCCCGGTCTGTCACACACACACACACTAACAGGCTAGCTAGCATGCCCGGTCTGTAACATACCAACAGGATAGCTAGCATGCCCGGTCTGTCACACACACACACACACACTAACAGGCTAGCTAGCATGCCCGGTCTGTCACACACCAACAGGCTAGCTAGCATGCCCGGTCTGTCACACACCAACAGGATAGCTAGCATGCCCGGTCTGTAACACACCAACAGGATAGCTAGCATGCCCGGTCTGTCACACACACACACACTAACAGGCTAGCTAGCATGCCCGGTCTGTAACACACCAACAGGATAGCTAGCATGCCCGGTCTGTCACACACACAACACAGTAACAGGCTAGCTAGCATGCCCGGTCTGTAACACACCAACAGGCTAGCTAGCATGCCCGGTCTGTCACACACCAACAGGCTAGCTAGCATGCCCGGTCTGTAACACACCAACAGGCTAGCTAGCATGCCCGGTCTGTAACACACCAACAGGCTAGCTAGCATGCCCGGTCTGTAACACACCAACAGGCGAGCTAGCATGCCCGGTCTGTCACACACCAACAGGCTAGCTAGCATGCCCGGTCTGTCACACACCAACAGGCTAGCTAGCAGTGCCCAGTCTGTCACACACCAACAGGATAGCTAGCATGCCCGGTCTGTCACACACCAACAGGATAGCTAGCATGCCCGGTCTGTAACACACCAACAGGATAGCTAGCATGCCCGGTCTGTCACACACACACACACACACACCAACAGGCTAGCTAGCATGCCCGGTCTGTCACACACCAACAGGATAGCTAGCATGCCCGGTCTGTAACACACCAACAGGATAGCTAGCATGCCCGGTCTGTAACACACCAACAGGCTAGCTAGCATGCCCGGTCTGTAACACACCAACAGGCTAGCTAGCATGCCCGGTCTGTAACACACCAACAGGCTAGCTAGCATGCCCGGTCTGTCACACCCACAGGAGGTCTGAGAGTTGTACAGGAGGTCTACTTTTTCTTTGTCCATTTTAAAATATCATCAAATTGATCAGAAATTTTTATTTTTTTATTTCACCTTTATTTAACCAGGTAGGCTAGTTGAGAACAAGTTCTCATTTGCAACTGCGACCTGGCCAAGATAAAGCATAGCAGTGTGAACAGACAACACAGAGTTACACATGGAGTAAACAATTAGCAAGTCAATAACACAGTAGAAAAAAAATGGGCAGTCTATATACAATGTGTGCAAAAGGCATGAGGAGGTAGGCGAATAATACAATTTTTGCAGATTAACACTGGAGTGATAAATGATCAGATGGGCATGTACAGGTAGAGATATTGGTGTGCAAAAGAGCAGAAAAGTAAATAAATAAAAACAGTATAAAAACAGTATGGGAATGAGGTAGGTGAAAAAGGGTGAGCTATTTACCTATAGACTATGTACAGCTGCAGCGATCGGTTAGCTGCTCGGATAGCTGATGTTTGAAGTTGGTGAGGGAGATAAAAATCTCCAACTTCAGCGATTTTTGCAATTCGTTCCAGTCACAGGCAGCAGAGTACTGGAACGAAAGGCGGCCAAATGAGGTGTAGGCTTTAGGGATGATCAGTGAGATACACCTGCTGGAGCGCGTGCTACGGATGGGTGTTGCCATCGTGACCAGTGAACTGAGATAAGGCGGAGCTTTACCTAGCATGGACTTGTAGATGACCTGGAGCCAGTGGGTCTGGCGACGAATATGTAGTGAGGGCCAGCCGACTAGAGCATACAAGTCGCAGTGGTGGGTGGTATAAGGTGCTTTAGTGACAAAACGGATGGCACTGTGATAGACTGCATCCAGTTTGCTGAGTAGAGTGTTGGAAGCCATTTTGTAGATGACATCGCCGAAGTCGAGGATCGGTAGGATAGTCAGTTTTACTAGGGTAAGCTTGGCAGCGTGAGTGAAGGAGGCTTTGTTGCGGAATAGAAAGCCGACTCTGGATTTGATTTTTGAATACAGTGTAGACATTGTTAATGTTGTAAATGACTGTTGTAGCTGGAAACGGGTGATTTTTAATGGAATATCTACATAGGCTTACAGGGGTCCATTATCAGCAATTATCACTCCTGTGTTCCAATGGCACATTGTGTTAGGTAATCCAAGTTTATCATTTTAAAAGGCTAATTGATCATTAGAAAACCATTTTGCAATTATGTTAGGGAGAATCTAGTCTGTCTGTCTGACCATAAGGGAGAATCTAGTCTGTCTGTCTGACCATAAGGAAGAATCTAGTCTGTCTGTCTGACCATGCTGGAGGTAAGGGAGAATCTAGTCTGTCTGTCTGACCATGCTGGAGGTAAGGGAGAATCTAGTCTGTCTGTCTGACCATAAGGAAGAATCTAGTCTGTCTGTCTGACCATGCTGGAGGTAAGGGAGAATCTAGTCTGTCTGTCTGACCATGCTGGAGGTAAGGGAGAATCTAGTCTGTCTGTCTGACCATGCTGGAGGTAAGGAAGAATCTAGTCTGTCTGTCTGACCATAAGGAAGAATCTAGTCTGTCTGACTGACCATAAGGGAGAATCTAGTCTGTCTGTCTGACCATAAGGAAGAATCTAGTCTGTCTGTCTGACCATGCTGGAGGTAAGGGAGAATCTAGTCTGTCTGTCTGACCATGCTAGAGGTAAGGGAGAATCTAGTCTGTCTGTCTGACCATGCTGGAGGTAAGGGAGAATCTAGTCTGTCTGTCTGACCATAAGGAAGAATCTAGTCTGTCTGTCTGACCATGCTGGAGGTAAGGGAGAATCTAGTCTGTCTGTCTGACCATGCTGGAGGTAAGGGAGAATCTAGTCTGTCTGTCTGACCATAAGGAAGAATCTAGTCTGTCTGACTGACCATGCTGGAGGTAAGGAAGAATCTAGTCTGTCTGTCTGACCATAAGGGAGAATCTAGTCTGTCTGTCTGACCATGCTGGAGGTCAGGGAGAATCTAGTCTGTCTGTCTGACCATGCTGGAGGTAAGGGAGAATCTAGTCTGTCTGTCTGACCATGCTGGAGGTAAGGGAGAATCTAGTCTGTCTGTCTGACCATGCTGGAGGTAAGGGAGAATCTAGTCTGTCTGTCTGACCATAAGGAAGAATCTAGTCTGTCTGTCTGACCATGCTGGAGGTAAGGGAGAATCTAGTCTATCTGTCTGACCATGCTGGAGGTAAGGGAGAATCTAGTCTGTCTGTCTGACCATAAGGGAGAATCTAGTCTGTCAGTCTGACCATGCTGGAGGTCAGGGAGAATCTAGTCTGTCTGTCTGACCATGCTGGAGGTAAAGAAGAATCTAGTCTGTCTGTCTGACCATAAGGGAGAATCTAGTCTGTCTGTCTGACCATAAGGAAGAATCTAGTCTGTATGTCTGACCATGCTGGAGGTCAGGGAGAATCTAGTCTGTCTGTCTGACCATGCTGGAGGTAAGGAAGAATCTAGTCTGTCTGTCTGACCATAAGGGAGAATCTAGTCTGTCTGTCTGACCATAAGGAAGAATCTAGTCTGTCTGTCTGACCATGCTGGAGGTCAGGGAGAATCTAGTCTGTCTGTCTGACCATGCTGGAGGTAAGGAAGAATCTAGTCTGTCTGTCTGACCATAAGGGAGAATCTAGTCTGTCAGTCTGACCATGCTGGAGGTCAGGGAGAATCTAGTCTGTCTGTCTGACCATGCTGGAGGTAAGGGAGAATCTAGTCTGTCTGTCTGACCATAAGGAAGAATATAGTCTGTCTGTCTGACCATAAGGGAGAATCTAGTCTGTCTGTCTGACCATAAGGGAGAATCTAGTCTGTCTGTCTGACCATAAGGGAGAATCTAGTCTGTCTGTCTGACCACAAGGAAGAATCTAGTCTGTCTGTCTGACCATGCTGGAGGTCAGGGAGAATCTAGTCTGTCTGTCTGACCATGCTGGAGGTAAGGAAGAATCTAGTCTGTCTGTCTGACCATAAGGGAGAATCTAGTCTGTCTGTCTGACCATAAGGAAGAATCTAGTCTGTCTGTCTGACCATGCTGGAGGTCAGGGAGAATCTAGTCTGTCTGTCTGACCATGCTGGAGGTAAGGAAGAATCTAGTCTGTCTGTCTGACCATAAGGGAGAATCTAGTCTGTCAGTCTGACCATGCTGGAGGTCAGGGAGAATCTAGTCTGTCTGTCTGACCATGCTGGAGGTAAGGGAGAATCTAGTCTCTGTCTGACCATAAGGGAGAATCTAGTCTGTCTGTCTGACCATAAGGGAGAATCTAGTCTGTCTGTCTGACCACAAGGAAGAATCTAGTCTGTCTGTCTGACCATAAGGAAGAATCTAGTCTGTCTGTCTGACCATAAGGGAGAATATAGTCTGTCTGTCTGACCATGCTGGAGGTAAGGAAGAATCTAGTCTGTCTGTCTGACCATAAGGGAGAATCTAGTCTGTCTGTCAGACCATAAGGGAGAATCTAGTCTGTCTGTCTGACCATGCTGGAGGTAAGGAAGAATCTAGTCTGTCTGTCTGACCATGCTGGAGGTAAGGGAGAATCTAGTCTGTCTGTCTGACCATAAGGGAGAATCTAGTCTCTGTCTGACCATAAGGGAGAATCTAGTCTCTGTCTGACCATAAGGGAGAATCTAGTCTGTCTGTCTGACCATAAGGGAGAATCTAGTCTGTCTGTCTGACCACAAGGAAGAATCTAGTCTATCTGTCTGACCATAAGAAGAATCTAGTCTGTCTGTCTGACCATAAGGAAGAATCTAGTCTGTCTGTCTGACCATAAGGGAGAATCTAGTCTGTCTGTCTGACCATGCTGGAGGTAAGGAAGAATCTAGTCTGTCTGTCTGACCATAAGGTAGAATCTAGTCTGTCTGTCTGACCATGCTGGAGGTAAGGAAGAATCTAGTCTGTCTGTCTGACCATGCTGGAGGTAAGGGAGAATCTAGTCTGTCTGTCTGACCATGCTGGAGGTAAGGGAGAATCTAGTCTGTCTGTCTGACCATGCTGGAGGTAAGGGAGAATCTAGTCTGTCTGTCTGACCATGCTGGAGGTAAGGAAGAATCTAGTCTGTCTGTCTGACCATAAGGGAGAATCTAGTCTGTCTGTCTGACCATGCTGGAGGTAAGGGAGAATCTAGTCTGTCTGTCTGACCATGCTGGAGGTAAGGGAGAATCTAGTCTGTCTGTCTAACCATAAGGGAGAATCTAGTCTGTCTGTCTGACCATGCTGGAGGTAAGGAAGAATCTAGTCTGTCTGTCTAACCATAAGGGAGAATCTAGTCTGTCTGTCTGACCATGCTGGAGGTAAGGAAGAATCTAGTCTGTCTGTCTGACCATAAGGGAGAATCTAGTCTGTCTGTCTGACCATAAGGTAGAATCTAGTCTGTCTGTCTGACCATGCTGGAGGTAAGGAAGAATCTAGTCTGTCTGTCTGACCATGCTGGAGGTAAGGGAGAATCTAGTCTGTCTGTCTGACCATGCTGGAGGTAAGGGCGAATCTAGTCTGTCTGTCTGACCATAAGGGAGAATCTAGTCTGTCTGTCTGACCATGCTGGAGGTAAGGAAGAATCTAGTCTGTCTGTCTGACCATAAGGGAGAATCTAGTCTGTCTGTCTGACCATGCTGGAGGTAAGGGAGAATCTAGTCTGTCTGTTCTTACAGCAACGACCTGGGGAATAGTTAGAGGGGAGAGGAGGGGATGAATGAGCCAATTGTAAACTGGGGTTTTATTAGGTGACCGTGATGTTTTGAGGGCCAGATTGGGAATTTAGCCACGACACGGGGTTAACACCCCTACTCTTACGATAAGTGCCATGGGATCTTTTAATGACCGCAGAGAGTCAGGACACCCGTTTAACGTCCCATCCGAAATAGGTCTCTCTCTCTCCCTGAGCCTGTTCTCTGTACTGTAGGTCTCTCTCTCCTGAGCCTGTTCTCTGAACTGTAGGTCTCTCTCCCCTGAGCCTGTTCTCTGAACTGTAGGTCTCTCTCTCCTGAGCCTGTTCTCTGTAATACAGGTCTCTCTCCCCTGAGCCTGTTCTCTGTACTGTAGGTCTCTCTCTCCTGAGCCTGTTCTCTGTAATGCAGGTCTCTCTCCTGAGCCTGTTCTCTGTACTGTAGGTCTCTCTCTCCTGAGCCTGTTCTCTGTACTGTAGGTCTCTCTCTCCTGAGCCTGTTCTCTGTACTGTAGGTCTCTCTCTCTCCTGAGCCTGTTCTCTGTAATGCAGGTCTCTCTCTCCTGAGCCTGTTCTCTGAACTGTAGGTCTCTCTCTCTCCCTGAGCCTGTTCTCTCTTTTTATCCTTCCTCTGGGATCTGTTTTTGACTGACCCTAAGGCAGCGAAAGTGTCAAAAGCACATTAGTTGGCAATTTCGGCATGTAAAAACAGGTGCTCTGGCGTTTCCCACCCCTTATGCCAGGTTAGGCAGATGACCTGTCTAACAGCTTGCTTGCGCTGAGGTGGAAGGAGTAGCAATATTTGAGGTGTGTCCTTAAAGATAATTTAATGTGGTGCAAATGGCAATATTTACAACCAAGGAAAAACAGGTCTTAGCGGTAACCCTGTTGATAAATGGATTTTGAGGGCGGAAGAGCAAGATATCCAGCCGTGAAGCAGTGTCTCATGGGACAAGAGAGGTGGGTTTTTGTTTGTTCCAGTTAACCCTCGTATTTAGAAAGATCGAGTTTGGGAGCAGCAAAACCGTGAGCAGACATCCCTGTTTATCAATGTACATTATTTTAGCTCCTGTTTATTAGTCTGCATAAAACCCTCTCCATATTGGAGTCCATTTTCCCATCATGACACAAGAAATGAGATTTTCTTTTTTTCATGTTTTATATAGTGTGGAAATATGAAGTTGGGAATAATACTTTGAAATGGTGAAAATGATAATACCCTTTTTTTGTGTGTGTAAGAGCTGTTTGAAAACACCGCTTGAAATATTTCTGCCTGTTTTGATGGGATGGAGTTCTGGCCTAGTGACACACATCTGTAAAAAAAAAAAGAAGATTTTCTGTCAGAAACCGTCTCAGGGAAGCTCATCTGCTCATTGTCCTCACCAGGGTCTTGACCCTGACTGTAGTTCGGCAGCTCACCTTCGATGGCTACCGGCATCCTGGAGAAGTGTGCTCTTCACAGATTAATCCTGGTTTCAACTCTACTGGACAGATGGCAGACTGCATCAGTGGTGATTTATGCATGAAAATCATGGTGTGACTCCCCAAAAATCATGGTGAGGCTCCCAGAAATCATGGTGTGACTCCCAAAAATCATGGTGTGACTCCCCAGAAATCATGGTGTGACTCCCCAAAATCATGGTGTGACTCCCCAGAAATCATGGTGTGACTCCCCAAAAATCATGGTGTGACTCCCCAAAAATCATGGTGTGACTCCCCAAAAATCATGGTGTGACTCCCCAGAAATCATGGTGTGACTCCCCAAAAATCATGGTGTGACTCCCCAGAAATCATGGTGTGACTCCCCAGAAATCATGGTGTGACTCCCCAAAAATCATGGTGTGACTCCCCAGACATCATGGTGTGACTCCCCAAAAATCATGGTGTGACTCCCCAAAAATCATGGTGTGACTCCCCAAGATTCATGGTGTGACTCCCCAGAAATCATGGTGTGACTCCCCAGAAATCATGGTGTGACTCCCCAAAAATCATGGTGTGACTCCCCAAAAATCATGGTGTGACTCCCCAAAAATCATGGTGTGACTCCCCAAAAATCATGGTGTGACTCCCCAAAAATCATGGTGAGGCTCCCCAAAAATCATGGCGAGGCTCCCCAAAAATGTGGGACTCAAATCATGGTGGGACTCCCCAAAAATGTTTTAGATGCATGCCAGGAAAGCCACAACACAACACTAAATAATACATTAATTGCACTATAATGGTGATAAACGGTGCCCGCAAACAGTTAGGGCCTATATAAAGCTGTCCCAACAGCAGAGCTTTCTTTTCAGCACCATGGAGTGAATGCTTAGCCAGGTGTAGCAGTGGGTATCAGCAGAGCCTCATTTACTGCCTTTAAAAAAACCATGTCTGACATGCTTAAACAAATGTGGTTTCTACTGAGAATTGAGATGTGCAAACTATGGCGTAAAGGGGGGGACGAGCGGATAAGAGGCAGTCCGTCATTTCCATTAAGACATTACTGAGTGAGCTGGGATGGACGTAATCAATATAACTTTGTTCAGCACTTTTAAAAATGTACAGTGACAAAATTCAGAACATGGGCTGTTAGTACAGTGTTCTCCCTGTACCCCAAGTCAGAACATGGACTGTTAGTACAGTGTTCTCCCTGTACCCCAAGTCAGAACATGGACTGTTAGTACAGTGTTCTCCCTGTACCCCAAGTCAGAACTGTAGGATAAAGCGGGCGTGTAAAGCGTACAATATTCGATGATGACATTTCTCTAAAATAGTCTACATGTGCACCACCAAGTCAGAGCAGTAGGCTAAGTTATGAGGGGGAAAGGGACCAAATTATTAGTGAGGCACATGGGCGACTCACAGTTTACACCAG
>NW_026281154.1:22500-34275 GCF_023373465.1 Oncorhynchus keta
AGGGTAGTGCACTACTGTTGACCAGGGCCTATAGGGTAGTGCACTACTGCTGACCAAGGCCCATAGGGTAGTGCACTACTGTTGACCAGGGCCCATAGGGTAGTGTACTACTGTTGACCAGAACCCATAGGGTAGTGCACTACTGTTGACCAGGGCCCATAGGGTAGTGTACTACTGTTGACCAGGGCCCATAGGGTAGTGTACTACTGTTGACCAGGGCCCATAGGGTAGTGCACTACTGTTGACCAGGGCCCATAGGGTAGTGTACTACTGTTGACCAGGGCCAATAGGGTAGTGTACTACTGTTGACCAGGACCCATAGGGTAGTGCACTACTGTTGACCAAGGCCCATAGGGTAGTGCACTACTGTTGACCAGGGCCCATAGGGTAGTGCACTACTGTTGACCAGGGCCTATAGGGTAGTGCACTACTGCTGACCAAGGCCCATAGGGTAGTGTACTACTGTTGACCAGGGCCTATAGGGTAGTGCACTACTGCTGACCAGGGCCCATAGGGTAGTGCACTACTGTTGACCAGGGCCCATAGGGTAGTGTACTACTGTTGACCAGGGCCCATAGGGTAGTGTACTACTGTTGACCAGGGCCCATAGGGTAGTGCACTATTGTTGACCAGGACCCATAGGGTAGTGCACTACTGTTGACCAGGGCCCATAGGGTAGTGTACTACTGTTGACCAGGGCCTATAGGGTAGTGCACTACTGTTGACCAGGGCCCATAGGGTAGTGCACTACTGTTGACCAGGGCCTATAGGGTAGTGCACTACTGTTGACCAGGGCCCATAGGGTAGTGCACTACTGTTGACCAGGACCCATAGGGTAGTGCACTACTGTTGACCAGGGCCCATAGGGTAGTGCACTACTGTTGACCAGGGCCAATAGGGTAGTGTACTACTGTTGACCAGGGCCTATAGGGTAGTGCACTACTGTTGACCAGGACCCATAGGGTAGTGCACTACTGTTGACCAGGGCCCATAGGGTAGTGTACTACTGTTGACCAGGGCCCATAGGGTAGTGCACTACTGTTGACCAGGACCCATAGGGTAGTGCACTACTGTTGACCAGGGCCCATAGGGTAGTGTACTACTGTTGACCAGGGCCCATAGGGTAGTGCACTCCTGTTGACCAGGGCCCATAGGGTAGTGCACTACTGTTGACCAGGGCCCATAGGGTAGTGCACTACTGTTGACCAGGGCCCATAGGGTAGTGTACTACTGTTGACCTGGGCCCATAGGGTAGTGTACTACTGTTGACCAGGGCCCATAGGGTAGTGCACTACTGTTGACCAGGACCCATAGGGTAGTGCACTACTGTTGACCAGGGCCCATAGGGTAGTGCACTACTGTTGACCAGGACCCATAGGGTAGTGCACTACTGTTGACCAGGGCCCATAGGGTAGTGTACTACTGTTGACCAGGGCCTATAGGGTAGTGCACTACTGTTGACCAGGGCCCATAGGGTAGTGCACTACTGTTGACCAGGGCCTATAGGGTAGTGCACTACTGTTGACCAGGGCCCATAGGGTAGTGCACTACTGTTGACCAGGACCCATAGGGTAGTGTACTACTGTTGACCAGGGCCCATAGGGTAGTGCACTACTGTTGACCAGGGCCAATAGGGTAGTGTACTACTGTTGACCAGGACCCATAGGGTAGTGCACTACTGTTGACCAGGGCCCATAGGGTAGTGTACTACTGTTGACCAGGACCCATAGGGTAGTGCACTACTGTTGACCAGGGCCCATAGGGTAGTGCACTACTGTTGACCAGGGCCCATAGGGTAGTGCACTACTGTTGACCAGGACCCATAGGGTAGTGCACTACTGTTGACCAGGGCCCATAGGGTAGTGCACTACTGTTGACCAGGACCCATAGGGTAGTGCACTACTGTTGACCAGGGCCCATAGGGTAGTGCACTACTGTTGACCAGGGCCTATAGGGTAGTGCACTACTGCTGACCAGGGCCCATAGGGTAGTGCACTACTGTTGACCAGGGCCCATAGGGTAGTGTACTACTGTTGACCAGGGCCCATAGGGTAGTGCACTACTGTTGACCAGGACCCATAGGGTAGTGCACTACTGTTGACCAGGGCCCATAGGGTAGTGTACTACTGTTGACCAGGACCCATAGGGTAGTGCACTACTGTTGACCAAGGCCCATAGGGTAGTGCACTACTGTTGACCAGGGCCCATAGGGTGGTGTACTACTGTTGACCAGGGCCTATAGGGTAGTGCACTACTGCTGACCAGGGCCCATAGGGTAGTGCACTACTGTTGACCAGGGCCCATAGGGTAGTGTACTACTGTTGACCAGGGCCCATAGGGTAGTGTACTACTGTTGACCAGGGCCCATAGGGTAGTGCACTACTGTTGACCAGGACCCATAGGGTAGTGCACTACTGTTGACCAGGGCCCATAGGGTAGTGTACTACTGTTGACCAGGGCCTATAGGGTAGTGCACTCCTGTTGACCAGGGCCCATAGGGTAGTGCACTACTGCTGACCAGGGCCCATAGGGTAGTGCACTACTGTTGACCAGGGCCCATAGGGTAGTGTACTACTGTTGACCAGGGCCCATAGGGTAGTGCACTACTGTTGACCAGGACCCATAGGGTAGTGCACTACTGTTGACCAGGGCCCATAGGGTAGTGTACTACTGTTGACCAGGACCCATAGGGTAGTGCACTACTGTTGACCAAGGCCCATAGGGTAGTGCACTACTGTTGACCAAGGCCCATAGGGTAGTGCACTACTGTTGACCAGGGCCCATAGGGTAGTGTACTACTGTTGACCAGGGCCTATAGGGTAGTGCACTACTGCTGACCAGGGCCCATAGGGTAGTGCACTACTGTTGACCAGGGCCCATAGGGTAGTGTACTACTGTTGACCAGGGCCCATAGGGTAGTGTACTACTGTTGACCAGGGCCCATAGGGTAGTGCACTACTGTTGACCAGGACCCATAGGGTAGTGCACTACTGTTGACCAGGGCCCATAGGGTAGTGTACTACTGTTGACCAGGGCCTATAGGGTAGTGCACTACTGTTGACCAGGGCCCATAGGGTAGTGCACTACTGTTGACCAGGACCCATAGGGTAGTGCACTACTGTTGACCAGGGCCCATAGGGTAGTGCACTACTGTTGACCAGGGCCCATAGGGTAGTGCACTACTGTTGACCAGGACCCATAGGGTAGTGCACTACTGTTGACCAGGGCCCATAGGGTAGTGTACTACTGTTGACCAGGACCCATAGGGTAGTGCACTACTGTTGACCAGGGCCCATAGGGTAGTGCACTACTGTTGACCAGGGCCCATAGGGTAGTGCACTACTGTTGACCAGGACCCATAGTGTAGTGCACTACTGTTGACCAGGGCCCATAGGGTAGTGCACTACTGTTGACCAGGACCCATAGGGTAGTGCACTACTGTTGACCAGGACCCATAGGGTAGTGCACTAGTGTTGACCAAGGCCCATAGGGTAGTGCACTACTGTTGACCAGGGCCCATAGGGTAGTGCACTACTGTTGACCAGGACCCATAGGGTAGTGCACTACTGTTGACCAGGGCCAATAGGGTAGTGCACTACTGTTGACCAGGGCCAATAGGGTAGTGCACTACTGTTGACCAGGGCCCATAGGGTAGTGCACTACTGTTGACCAGGGTCCCCATAGGGTAGTGCACTACTGTTGACCAGGGTTCATAGGGTAGTGCACTACTATTGACCGGGTCCCATAGGGTAGTGCACTACTGTTCACCAGGGCCTATAGGGTAGTGCACTACTGTTGACCATGGCCTATAGGGTAGTGCACTACTGTTGACCAGGGTTCATAGGGTAGTGCACTACTGTTGACCTGGGCCCATAGGGTAGTGCACTACTGTTGACCAGGGCCTATAGGAGCTAGTGCACTACTGTTGACCAGGGGCCCCTTAGGGTAGTGTGCACTACTGTTGACCAGGACCCTTAGGGTAGTGTACTACTGTTGACCAGGCCCATGGGTGGTACACTACTGTGACCAGGGCCCATAGGGTAGTGTACTACTGTTGACCAGGGCCCATAGGGTAGTGCACTACTGTTGACCAGGACCCATAGGGTAGTGCACTACTGTTGACCAGGGTTATAGGGTAGTGCACTACTTTTGACCAGGGCCCATAGGGTAGTGTACTACTGTTGACCTGGGCCCATAGGGTAGTGTACTACTGTTGACCAAGGCCCTTAGGGTAGTGCACTACTGTTGACCAGGGCCAATAGGGAATAGGTAGGAAATAAGGTACCTTTTTAGGACACAGAGATTAAAATATATCATTATTCCTGGAGTGATACAGATGTAAGTTTTAATTTGTCATTATGGGGTATTGAATGTAAGATTTGAGTAGTCCATTTTAGAATAAGGCTGTAATGTAACAAAATGTGGAGTCTGAATACTTTCGAATGCACTTTATGTATATTATAGACTCTAAAGATATCACCATTTCTGGTAGGTGATACAGTACCAGTCAAAAGTTTGGACACCTTTCCTCATTCCAGGGGTTTTCTTTATTTTTACTATTTCTAGTGAATAATAGTGAAGACATCAAAACAATGAAATAACACATATAGAATCATGTAGTAACCAAAAGTGTTAAACAAATCAAAGTAGCCACCCTTTTCCTTGATGACAGCTTTGCACACTCTTGGCATCCTCTCAACCCAGCTTCATGAGGTAGTCACCTGAATGCATTTCAATTAACAGGTGGGCCTTGTTAAAGTTAATTTGGGGAATTTCTTTCCTTCTAATGCGTTTGAGCCAATCAGTTGTGTTGTGACATGGTAGGGGTGGTATACAGAAGATAGCTTTATTTGGTAAAAAGATCAAGTCAATATTATGGCAAGAACAGCTCAAAAAAGCAAAAGAGAAACCCAGAAAATGTCAAAACGTTTAGTTTCTTCAAGTGCAGTTGCAAGAACCATCAAGCGTTATGATGAAACTGGCTCTCACGAGAACTGCCAAAGGAAAGGGAAGACCCAGAGTTACCTCTGCTGCAGAGGATAAGTTCATTAGAGTTAACCACCTCAGATTGCAGTTCAAGTAACGAACACATCTCAACATCAACTGTTCAGAGGAGACTGCGTGAATCAGGCCTTCATGGTCGAAATGCTGCAAAGAAACCACTACTAAAGGACACCAATAAGAAGAGACTTGCTTGGGCCAAGAAACACGAGCAATGCACATTAGACCCGGTGTAAATCTGTCCTTTCGTCTGATGAGTCCAAATTTGATATTTTTTGGTTCCAACCGCCATGTCTTTGTGACGCTAAGTAGATGAACGGATGATCTGCATGTGTGGTTCCCACCGTGAAGCATGGAGGAGGTGGTCTGATGGTGTGGGGGTGCTTTGCTGTTGACACTGTCAGTGATTTATTTAGATTTCAAAGTACTCTTAACCAGCACATGGCTACCACAGCATTCTGCAACCCCATTCCATCTTGTTTGCGCTTAGCGGGACTATCATTTGTTTTTCAACAGAACAATGACCCAACACACCTCCAAGCTGTGTAAGGGCTATTTGACCAAGAAGGAGATTGGAGTGCTGATCAGATGACCTGGCCTCACAATCACCCGACCTCAACCCAATCGGGATGAGTTGGACCGCAGAGATTTGAAGGAAAAGCAGCCAACAAGTGCTCAGCATATGTAGAACTCCTTCAATACTGTTGGAAAAGCATTCCAGGTGAAGGTGGTTGAGAGAATGCCACAAGTGTGCAATGCTGTCATCAAGGCAAGGCTGGCTACTTTGAAGAATCTAAAATATATTTTGATTTGTTGAACCATCCACATCCGCTTCAGGTGATTCAGGTGCTTCAGGTGAAATCTAAACGCACTGCCAGCACACTGACAGGAAACTTTCCTGGTTCAAACTCTAATTTCTGCCTGACATAGAATTCAATGCAATTCAGCTTTGGGTTTCAAGGCAGCCCTTATGCCTGGTTACACTTCAACTTTATGATTCAAATCTTCTGTTTTGATTAATTTATGACCCATTAAAGATCCATCTGTTCCATTCTTCGTGAAGAGACTTTAACTAGATACTGTTACCAGACAGTTCATGATTCACGTGTGAATCATTTTGTTTGTTGTTGAGTTGCAGACAGTTCATGAGTCAATCATGGTGTTTGTTGTTGAGTTACCAGACAGTTCATGAGTCAATCATGGTGTTTGTTGTTGAGTTACCAGACAGTTCATGAGTCAATCATGGTGTTTGTTGTTGAGTTACCAGACAGTTCATGAGTCAATCATGGTGTTTGTTGTTGAGTTACCAGACAGTTCATGAGTCAATCATGGTGTTTGTTGTTGAGTTACCAGACAGTTCATGAGTCAATCATGGTGTTTGTTGTTGAGTTACCAGACAGTTCATGAGTCAATCATGGTGTTTGTTGTTGAGTTACCAGACAGTTCTGGTGAGTCAATCAGAGTGTTTGTTGTTGAGTTACTAGACAGTCTATGAGTCAATCATGGTGTTTGTTGTTGGAAAGCACTATGACAGTTCATTGAGTCAATCATGGTGTTTAAGGTTGACTTACCAGACAGTTCATGAGTCAACTGCGGTAATGTTGTTGAGTTACCGTGACAGTCTATGAGTCAATCATGGTGTTTGTTGTTGAGTTAATTAGACAGTTCATGAGTCAACTATGGTGTTTGTTGCTGACTTACCAGACAGTTCATGAGGTCAATCATGGTGTTTGTTGTTGAGTTACCAGACGGTTCTCCAGTAAAGTCCAACCCCTACTCCTTTGCTATATTGAATCCAAGATGAAGCGAGCACCGGACGATAAGTTTTGGCCTTGTCCGTCCATCTTAGTGTAAATATAGTTTTTCGTTTTTTTTTCCATATGGCTTCATGATGTTTTAATCTCACTTTCAAACTAGAGCTGAATATACTCTCCTGCAACCCGATCACCCAATGGGGTGGTACGGGTCTGCTTTTTCTATACTTACTTTAGAAACTGGCCAGAAGCCAGCCAGCTAACTAGCTACTACTCAGCTAGCCATTGCTAGCGGTCTTCAAAGCCAACTAGACAATCAGCTGACATCAACCCCATATCAGACTGCTCTTTTCTACCACATCTCCGATTCTACCGTAAGCTTCTGAACCTTTACACGGATCATCGAACTAGCTAGCTGTAACCAGTAGCTACCCTGGCTAACTGTCCTGAAAACAAGCTACAGTTAGCCTTGAGCTTAAGCCTGACTGACTAGCCGAAGAGGCCCAACAATACCTCTCTGCCACCTGGCCTGGACCCTTTACTGCCGACACGGAGCCCCGCCGATCCATCATGACTGGTCCGCCGACATAATCGTCCGAGGTGGTTTCAACAGGCTTTCTCGTTGCGACATCGCCAAAGATCCATCTGCTGGCCAAGGCCCGCGAGCTTTCTTGAAACGCTGTGTCTCCAGCTCACCCAGCGCACTAGAGCTCCTGTAGCTACTCCTGGGCTACAATTACCCGGGCCCACGACCGGTCTGTCGATGTCACCGCAAGAAGAGGAATAAACAGACTCACCCCATCGCGCGTCCCCCAAAGGTTAGCTCTCTAGCCCTCGCTATCTCCCTGCTTGCTAATTCGGCCTGCTAACGGTTAGCTTGTCTAGCCCGGGCCTACGAACTGTTAGCTTGTTAGCACAGGCCTGCTAACCATCTGGCTCACTGCGTTCTAAACACTCTGAACCCATTTACTTTCTATCTCTCTTTGATTTTTATTTTGTTTATACCTTCCGGAAACCTGCCTCACCCACTGTGATACGGAATCGCTATCACCTTTAATTTTTATTTTATTTTTATGACACACTCATTGTTAGTTTTTTTTTTTTAAACCTGGATAACACTCGCCAGCCCAGCTTCCCTGCCCATCCACCGCTGCCCCCTGGACACTGATCTCTTGGCTACATAGCTGACGCACGCTGGACTGTCCATTAATCACGGTACTCCATTCTGCTTGTTTGTTTTATCTGTCGACCCAGTTGCCTAGTCAACGCCATTTTACCTGCTGTTTGTTGTGCTAGCTGATTAGCCTCGCCTACTGTTTTTAGCTAGCTTTCCCAATTCAACACCTGTGATTACTGTATGCCTCGCTGTATGTCTCTCCCAAATGTCAATATGCCTTGTATACTGTTGTTCAGGTTAGTTATCATTGTTTTAGTTCACAATGGAGCCCCTAGATCCACTCTGCATACCCCTGTTACCTCCTTTGTCCCACCCCCCACACATGCGGTGACCTCACCCATTACAACCAGCATGTCCAGAGATACAACCTCTCTCATCATCACCCAGTGCCTGGGCTTACCTCCGCTGTACCCGCACCCCACCATACCCCTGTCTGCGCATTATGCCCTGAATATATTCTACCATGCCCAGAAACCTGCTCCTCTTATCCTCTGCCCCCAACGCTCTAGGCGACCAGTTTTGATAGCCTTTAGCCGCACCCTCATACTACTCCTTCTCTGTTCCGCGGGTGATGTGGAGGTAAACCCAGGCCCTGCATGTCCCCAGGTACCCTCATTTGTTGACTTCTGTGATCGAAAAAGTCTTGGTTTTATGCATGTCAACATCAGAAGCCTCCTCCCTAAGTTTGTTTTACTCACTGCTTTAGCACACTCTGCTAACCCTGATGTCCTTGCCGTGTCTGAATCCTGGCTCAGGAAGGCCACCAAAAATTCAGAGATTTCCATACCCAACTATAACATCTTCCGTCAAGATAGAACTGCCAAAGGGGGCGGAGTCGCAGTCTACTGCAGAGATAGCCTGCAAAGTAATGTCATACTTTCCAGGTCCATACCCAAACAGTTTGAACTACTAATTTTGAAAATTACTCTCTCCAGAAACAAGTCTCTCACTGTTGCCGCCTGCTACCGACCCCGTCAGCTCCCAGCTGTGCCCTGGACACCATTTGTGAATTGATCGCCCCCATCTAGCTTCAGAGTTTGTCCTGTTAGGTGACCTAAACTGGGATATGCTTAACACCCCGGCAGTCCTACAATCTAAGCTAGATGCCCTCAATCTCACGCAAATCATCAAGGAACCCACCAGGTACAACCCTAACTCTGTAAACAAGGGCACCCTCATAGACGTCATCCTGACCAACTGGCCCTCCAAATATACCTCCGCTGTCTTCAACCAGGATCTCAGCGATCACTGCCTCATCGCCTGTATCCGCCACGGAGCCGCAGTCAAACGACCACCCCTCATCACTGTCAAACGCTCCCTAAAACACTTCTGTGAGCAGGCCTTTCTAATCGACCTGGCCCGTGTATCCTGGAAGGACATTGACCTCATCCCGTCAGTTGAGGATGCCTGGTCATTCTTTAAAAGTAACTTCCTCACCATTTTGGATAAGCATGCTCCGTTCAAAAAATGCAGAACCAAGAACAGATACAGCCCTTGGTTCACTCCAGACCTGACTGCCCTCGACCAGCACAAAAACATCCTGTGGCGGACTGCAATAGCATCGAATAGCCCCGTGATATGCAACTGTTCAGGGAAGTCAGGAACCAATACACGCAGTCAGTCAGGAAAGCTAAGGCCAGCTTCTTCAGGCAGAAGTTTGCATCCTGTAGCTCCAACTCCAAAAGTTCTGGGACACTGTGAAGTCCATGGAGAACAAGAGCACCTCCTCCCAGCTGCCCACTGCACTGAGGCTAGGAAACACGGTCTCCACCGATAAATCCATGATTATCGAAAACTTCAATAAGCACTTCTCAACGGCTGGCCATGCCTTCCGCCTGGCTACTCCAACCTCGGCCAACAGCTCCGCCCCCGTAGTTCCTCACCCAAGCCTCTCCAGGTTCTCCTTTACCCAAATCCAGATAGCAGATGTTCTGAAAGAGCTGCAAAACCTGGACCCGTACAAATCAGCTGGGCTTGACAATCTGGACCCGCTATTTCTGAAACTATCTGCCGCCATTGTCGCAGCCCCTATTACCAGCCTGTTCAACCTCTCTTTCATATCGTCTGAGATCCCCAAGGATTGGAAAGCTGCCGCAGTCATCCCCCTCTTCAAAGGAGGAGACACCCTGGACCCAAACTGCTATAGACCTATATCCATCCTGCCCTGCCTATCTAAGGTCTTCGAAAGCCAAGTCAACAAACAGGTCACTGACCATCTCGAATCCCACCGTACCTTCTCCGCTGTGCAATCTGGTTTCGAGCCGGTCACGGGTGCACCTCAGCCACACTCAAGGTACTAAATGATATCATAACCGCCATCGATAAAAGACAGTACTGTGCAGCCGTCTTCATCGACCTCGCCAAGGCTTTCGACTCTGTCAATCACCAAATTCTTATCGGCAGACTCAACAGCCTCGGTTTTTCGGATGACTGCCTTGCCTGGTTCACCAATTACTTTGCAGACAGAGTTCAGTGTGTCAAATCAGAGGGCATGCTGTCCGGTCCTCTGGCAGTCTCTATGGGGTGCCACAGGGTTCAATTCTCGGGCCGACTCTTTTCTCTGTATATATCAATGATGTTGCTCTTGCTGCGGGCGATTCCCTGATCCACCTCTACGCAGACGACACCATTCTATATACTTTCGGCCCGTCATTGGACACTGTGCTATCAAACCTCCAAACGAGCTTCAATGCCATACAGCACTCCTTCCGTGGCCTCCAACTGCTCTTAAACGCGAGTAAAACCAAATGCATGCTTTTCAACCGATCGCTGCCTGCACCCGCATGCCCGACTAGCATCACCACCCTGGATGGTTCCAACCTTGAATATGTGGACATCTATAAGTACCTAGGTGTCTGGCTAGACTGCAAACTCTCCTTCAGACTCACATCAAACATCTCCAATCAAAAATCAAATCCAGAGTCGGCTTTCTATTCCGCAACAAAGCCTCCTTCACTCACGCTGCCAAGCTTACCCTAGTAAAACTGACTATCCTACCGATCCTCGACTTCGGCGATGTCATCTACAAAATGGCTTCCAACACTCTACTCAGCAAACTGGATGCAGTCTATCACAGTGCCATCCGTTTTGTCACTAAAGCACCTTATACCACCCACCACTGCGACTTGTATGCTCTAGTCGGCTGGCCCTCACTACATATTCGGTCGCCAGACCCACTGGCTCAGGTCATTTACAAGTCCATGCTAGGTAAAGCTCCGCCTTATCTCAGTTCACTGGTCACGATGGCAACACCCATCCGTAGCACGCGCTCCAGCAGGTGTATCTCACTGATCATCCCTAAAGCCAACACCTCATTTGGCCGCCTTTCGTTCCAGTACTCTGCTGCCTGTGACTGGAGCGAATTGCAAATACGCTGAAGTTGGAGACTTTTATCTCCCTCACCAACTTCAAACATCAGCTATCCGAGCAGCTAACCGATCGCTGCAGCTGTACATAGTCTATAGGTAAATAGCTCACCCTTTTTCACCTACCTCATTCCCATACTGTTTTTATACTGTTTTTATTTATTTACTTTTCTGCTCTTTTGCACACCAATATCTCTACCTGTACATGCCCATCTGATCATTTATCACTCCAGTGTTAATCTGCAAAATTGTATTATTCGCCTACCTCCTCATGCCTTTTGCACACATTGTATATAGACTGCCCATTTTTTTCTACTGTGTTATTGACTTGCTAATTGTTTACTCCATGTGTAACTCTGTTGTCTGTTCACACTGCTATGCTTTATCTTGGCCAGGTCGCAGTTGCAAATGAGAACTTGTTCTCAACTAGCCTACCTGGTTAAATAAAAGGTGAAATAAAATAAAAAAAAAAATAAAA
>NW_026281155.1:0-2395 GCF_023373465.1 Oncorhynchus keta
AGAGACACCTGGGGGAGGAGGACACACAGAGTTAGATTAAGAGACACCTGGGGAGGAGGACACACAGAGTTAGAGACACCTGGGGAGGAGGACACACGAGTTAGATTAGAGACACCTGGGGGAGGAGGACACACAGAGTTAGATTAAGAGACACCTGGGGGAGGAGGACACACAGAGTTAGGAGACACCTGGGGAGGACACACAGGTTAGGACACCCTGGGGGAGGAGGACACACAGAGTTAGATTAAGAGACACCTGGGGGAGGGAGGACACACAGAGTTAGATTAAGAGACACCTGGGGAGGAGGACACACAGAGTTAGAGACACCTGGGGAGGAGGACACAGAGTTAGGAGACACCTGGGGGAGGAGGACACACAGAGTTAGATTAAGGGACACCTGGGGAGGAGGACAGAGTTAGATTAAGAGACACCTGGGGAGGAGGACACAGAGTTAGATTAAGAGACACCTGGGGAGGAGGACACACAGAGTTAGATTAAGAGACACCTGGGGAGGAGGACACACAGAGTTAGGATTAAGAGACACCTGGGGGAGGAGGACACACAGAGTTAGTTATATTAAGAGACACCTGGGGAGGAGGACACACAGAGTTAGATTAAGAGACACCTGGGGAGGAGGACACACAGAGTTAGATTAAGAGACACCTGGGGGAGGAGGACACACAGAGTTAGATTAAAGAGACACCTGGGGAGGAGGACACTCAAGGACATTCAGAGACTTGTCCCGAAACCACTACTGCATTGTGTTGGCTGTGTACTTAGGGTTGTTGTCTTGTTGGAAGGTGAACCTTCACCCTAGTCTGAGGTCCTGAGTGCTCTGGAGCAGGTTTTCATCGAGGATCTCTCTGTACTTTGCTCCGTTCATCTTTCCCTCGATCCTGACTAGTCTCCCAGTCCCTGAAAAACATCCCCACAGCATGATGCTGCCACCACCATGCTTCACCGTAGGGATGGTGCCAGGTTTCCTCCAGACGTGATGCTTGGCATTCAGGACAAATAGTTCAACCTTGTTTCATCAGACCAGAGAATCTTGTTTCTCATGGTCTGAGAGTTATTTAGGTGCCTTTTGGCAAACTCCAAGCGGGCTGTCATGTGCCTTTTACTGAGAAGCGGCTTCCGTCTGGCCCCGGTTGCTCAGTTTGGCCGGGTGGCCAGCTCTAGGAAGAGTCTTGGTGGTTCCAAACTTCTTCCATTTAAGAATGATGGAGGCCACTGTGTTCTTGGGAACCTTCAATGCTGCAGAAATCTTTTGGTACCCTTTCCCAGATCTGTGCCTCGACACGATCCTGTCTCGGAGCTCTACGGAGAATTCCTTTGACCTCATGGCTTGGTTTTTGCACTGACACCTCAATGATGATTAATGAAAACAGGACGCTTCCGAGTCTCAGAGCAAAAGGTCTGAATACTTATGTAAATAAGGTATCTTTTCTATTTGTAATAAATTAGCTACAATTTACAAGAACCAGTTTTTGCGTTGTCATTATGGGGTATAATATATATAATAATAATATATATATATATGATATATAATATATGCCATTTAGCAGACGCTTTTATCCAAAGCGACTTACAGTCATGTGTGCATACATTCTACGTATGGGTGGTCCCGGAATCGAACCCACTACCCTGGCGTTACAAGCGCCATGCTCTACCAACTGAGCTACAGAAGGACCTGGGTATTGCGTGTGATGAGGACAAATCTTTATTTCATCCATTTTAGAACAAGGCTGTAACGTAAACATGTGGAAAGAAATCAAGGGGTCTGAATACTTTCCGAGTGCCCTGCACGTGTGTCACGTTCTGACCTTTATTTTCTTTGTTTTGTCATTATTTAGTCTGGTCAGGGCGTGAGTTGGGGTGGGCAGTCTATGTTTGTTTTTCTATGTTTTGGGGGTATTTCTATGTTTCGACCTGGTATGGTTCTCAATCAGAGGCAGGCGTCATTAGTTGTCTCTGATTGAGAATCCTACTTAGGTAGCCTGGGTTTCACTGTGTGTTTGTGGGTGATTGTTCCTGTCTCTGTGTTTTGCACCAGATAGGGCTGTTTTTGGTTTTCAGCATTTATTGTTTTGTAGTGTTCATGTTTATCTGTTTTTATTAAACATGAGTCAATATAACCACGCTGCGTTTTTGGTCCTCCTCTACTTCACCACAGGAAGACCACAACGTGTTACCGAAAGTAACTTCTGGATAAAAGCGTCTCTGCTAAGTGACTCCATTCTGCCGATCATAGTTGGGTGAATATCGGTGCGTACCCAGCTCTCCGGCTGCCTTGATGTCGATGTTGTCGTAGCCGCTGCCGATGCGGGGATGATGATGCGTAGGGCCTTGAACTTCTCCAGGTCCTCTCTGGTCAGAGTGATGGTGTGGTACATCA
>NW_026281156.1:0-5000 GCF_023373465.1 Oncorhynchus keta
CGGCCTGGCGACGCAACGCCGCCCGGACTAACCTGGCGGATTATACACACATTACACATGAGACCCCAGACCACCTGACCCGGCCTGGCGACGCAACGCCGCCGGACTAACCTGGCGGATTATACACACATTACACATGAGAACCCAGACCACCTGACCCGGCCTGGCGACGATTACACATGAGCCGTTGGGGCGAGAGTGGCCCCTAGGGGTAGGGGTCTGTGGGTGGGATTGGCCCCTAGGATAGGGGTCTGTGGGTGGGATTGGCCCCTAGGGTAGGGTCTGTGGGTGGGATTGGCCCCTAGGGTAGGGGTCTGTGGGTGGGATTGGCCCCTAGGACAGGGGTCTGGGGGTAAGATTGGCCCCTAGGGTAGGGTCTGTGGGTGGGATTGGCCCCTAGGGTAGGGGTCTGTGGGTGGGATTGGCCCCTAGGGGTAGGGGTCTGTGGGTGGGATTGGCCCCTAGGGTAGGGGTCTGTGGGTGGGATTGGCCCCTAGGGTAGGGGTCTGTGGGTGGGATTGGCCCCTAGGGGTAGGGGTCTGTGGGTAGGATTGGCCCCTAGGGTAGGGGTCTGTGGGTGGGATTGGCCCCTAGGGTAGGGGTCTGTGGGTGGGATTGGCCCCTAGGGTAGGGTCTGTGGGTGGGATCGGCCCCTAGGGTAGGGGTCTGTGGGTGGGATTGGCCCCTAGGGTAGGGGTCTGTGGGTGGGATTGGCCCCTAGGGTAGGGGTCTGTGGGTGGGATTGGCCCCTAGGGTAGGGGTCTGTGGGTGGGATTGGCCCCTAGGGTAGGGGTCTGTGGGTGGGATCGGCCCCTAGGGTAGGGGTCTGGGGGTAAGATTGGCCCCTAGGGTAGGGTCTGTGGGTGGGATTGGCCCCTAGGGTAGGGGTCTGTGGGTGGGATTGGCCCCTAGGGTAGGGGTCTGTGGGTGGGATTGGCCCCTAGGGTAGGGGTCTGTGGGTGGGATTGGCCCCTAGGGTAGGGGTCTGTGGGTGGGATTGGCCCCTAGGGTAGGGGTCTGTGGGTGGGATTGGCCCCTAGGGTAGGGGTCTGTGGGTGGGATTGGCCCCTAGGGTAGGGGTCTGTGGGTGGGCTTGGCCCCTAGGGTAGGGGTACTGTGGGTGGGCTTGGCCCCTAGGGTAGGGGTCTGTGGGTGGGATTGGCCCCTAGGGTAGGGGTCTGTGGGTGGGATTGGCCCCTAGGGTAGGGGTCTGTGGGTGGGATTGGCCCCTAGGTTAGGGGTCTGTGGGTGGCATTGGCCCCTAGGGTATGGGGTCTGTGGGTGGGATTGACCCCTAGGGTTTGGGGCTTTGACCCCTAGGGTTTGGGGCTTTGACCCCTAGGGTTGGGTGCTTTGACCCCTATTGTAACGGTTGTGAAACGGCTAGCTTAGTTAGCGGTGTGCGCTAAATAGCGTTTCAATCGGTGACGTCACTTGCTCTGAGACCTTGAAGTAGTAGTTCCCCTTGCTCTGCAAGGGCCGCGGCTTTTGTGGAGTGATGGGTAACGATGCTTCGAGGGTGACTGTTGTCGTTGTGTGCAGAAGGTCCCTGGTTCGCGCCCGGGTATGGGCGAGGGGACGGTTTAAAAGTATACTGTTACACTAGGGTAGGGGTTTGTGGGTGGGATTGACCCCTAGGTTAGAGAGCTTTGACCCCTAGGGTTGGGTCCTTTGACACCTAGGGTAGGGGTCTGTGGGTGGGACTGACCCCTAGGTTAGAGGGCTTTGACCCCTAGGGTTGGGTCCTTTGACCCCTCGGGTTGGGGGCTTTGACCCCTAGGGTTGGGTGCTTTGACCCCTAGGGTAGGGGTCTGTGGGTGGGATTGACCCCTAGGTTAGAGAGCTTTGACCCCTAGGGTTGGGTCCTTTGACCCCTAGGGTAGGGGGCTTTGACCCCTAGGGTTGGGGGCTTTGACCCCTAGGGTTGGGTGCTTTGACCCCTAGGGTAGGGGTCTGTGGGTGGGATTGACCCCTAGGTTAGAGGGCTTTGACCCCTCGGGTTGGGTCCTTTGACCCCTAGGTTAGGGGGCTTTGACCATGTCTGGTTTAGCGGTAGGAACTCGTTTGGTCCAATCAGATGTTGGGTTCTATATTAATGAATATAATCTGAATCCTATTCATTAAAATGGCCAATTTGGTGGCAATCAATCAATCCCAATTTGCTTCATTTTTCAGAGATGAAAATAATGTTTCAGGTTTATTGTATCTGAACATGAAATGGTGGGTGTTACAGACAGACAGACAGACAGACAGACAGACAGACAGACCTGTGTAGGGTTGAGGTAGCTGCCTCTGCCTCCCATGGTTCTGGGCAGGGTCTTGGCCCCTCCCCCTCCAGGACCAACTCCTCCCATCGATGTCTCCAACATGGCGGCGATGCTCCGGACGCTCCCCCCCGCCCCCTCTGACCTCACCAGCCCCCCCTCCCCCCTCCTCTCCGCCAGCCCTCCACAGTCGCTGGCTCTCCTCTCCCTGATCCCTACTACCCCAGCCCCTCCCCAGCCCCCTCCCCCAGCCCGTCGCCCCCGGAGATGGAGGAACACGACCGTTTCGGCGGAGTCGGGGGCCGGCCTTTCCTCCTGGGCCGCAGCGTGACTGATGATTGGCTGCGGTTGACAGTTGCGTCATTGGGGTCGGAGCGTTGAGCCGAGCTGCTGCGGCAGACCGTGGCGTATCTAGGGGCGAAGTCTGTAACCGAGAGGGCATCGGCTTCGTACCCCGAGTAGCCAATCAGGCTGTGAGTTCGCCGATGCTCCTCCTCCATTGGCAGACAGAGTAAAGGAACAGACACACTCCCTTCTTGGACTGGCGAATCAGCTGGCGGGGGCTGGGTGGAGGGGTGGGCCTGAGCCTTGTGGGTCTTGGTGGGAGTGTGAGGTGGGGAGGGTGTGTGTGTTGGGGACTCAATCCCTGGCCGGGGTTTAGTGAGGGGGGGCCTCTGACCCCTCCCAGTGGAGGGGAGTGGGGTAGAGGGGGGAGGAGTGGAGGAGGATGGAGGGGTGGAGCCAGAAGGAGGGGTGGAGCCAGATGGAGGGGTAGAGCCAGAAGGAGGGGTAGAAGGCTGAGAGATACTCTCTCCTCTCTGGAACTTCCCCAGTCTCCTCACTGCTAACATCATCTTCTTTTGGTGGCCTGAGAGAGAGAAAGAGAGAGAGAGAAAGAGCGAGAGCGAGAGAGACACAGTGAGAGGTTGAGAGAGACAGAGACAGAGCGAGAGAGAGACACAGAGAGAGGCCGACAGAGACAGAGACAGAGCAAGAAAGAGACAGAGAGAAGCAGAGAGAAAGACAGAGAGCGAGAAACAGACAGAGAGAGAGACAGACACAGAGAGAGAGACAGACACAGAGAGAGAGAGACAGACAGACAGACACAGAGAGAGAGAGACAGACACAGAGAGAGAGAGAGACAGACACAGAGAGAGAGAGACAGACAGACAGACACAGAGAGAGAGAGACAGACACAGAGAGAGAGAGACAGACACAGAGAGAGAGAGAGACAGACAGACAGACAGACAGACAGACAGACAGACAGACAGACAGACACAGAGAGAGAGACAGACACAGAGAGAGAGAGACAGACACAGAGAGAGAGAGAGACAGACAGACAGACACAGAGAGAGAGAGACAGACACAGAGAGAGAGAAGAGAGACAGACACAGAGAGAGAGAGACAGACAGACACAGAGAGGCAGACACACACAGAGAGAGAGAGACGGGGGAGTAAAATAGTCAAATGTACAACATTTCAACATCTTCTCATATTCAACCATCCCTCTAAAGTTGATTGGTGATGTCTAAACCATCCCTCTAAAGTTGATTGGTGATGTCTAAACCATACCTCTAAAGTTGATTGGTGATGTCTAAACCATCCCTCTAAAGTTGATTGGTGATGTCTAAACCATACCTCTAAAGTTGATTGGTGATGTCTAAACCATCCCTCTAAAGTTGATTGGTGATGTCTAAACCATACCTCTAAAGTTGATTGGTGATGTCTAAACCATCCCTCTAAGGTTGATTGGTGATGTCTAAACCATCCCTCTAAGGTTGATTGGTGATGTCTAAACCATCCCTCTAAGGTTGATTGGTGATGTCTAAACCATCCCTCTAAGGTTGATTGGTGATGTCTAAACCATCCCTCTAAGGTTGATTGGTGATGTCTAAACCATCCCTCTAAAGTTGATTGGTGATGTCTAAACCATCCCTCTAAAGTTGATTGGTGATGTCTAAACCATCCCTCTAAAGTTGATTGGTGATGTCTAAACCATCCCTCTAAGGTTGATTGGTGATGTCTAAACCATCCCTCTAAGGTTGATTGGTGATGTCTAAACCATCCCTCTAAAGTTGATTGGTGATGTCTATCTCCAACCAGCTTGGTGATGTCTAAACCAGTTGATTGGTGATGTCTAAACCATCCCTCTAAAGTTGATTGGTGATGTCTAAACCATCCCTCTAAAGTTGATTGGTGATGTCTAAACCATCCCTCTAAGGTTGATTGGTGATGTCTAAACCATCCCTCTAAGGTTGATTGGTGATGTCTAAACCATCCTCTAAGGTTGATTGGTGATGTCTAAACCATCCCTCTAAGGTTGATTGGTGTTGTCTATCATCTCTGATGTAATATATAATAATAATATAATAATAATATATGCCATTTAGCAGACGCTTTTATCCAAAGCGACTTACAGTCATGTGTGCATACATTCTACGTATGGGTGGTCCCGGGAATCGAACCCACTAACCTGGCGTTACAAGCGCCATGCTCTACCAACTGAGCTACAGAAGGACCTCCTATCTCCTGTGTGTCCTACCCAGCTTGGTGATGTCTATCTCCTACCAGCTTGGTGATGTCTATCTCCTACCAGCTTGGTGATGTCTATCTCCTACCCAGCTTGGTGATGTCTATCTCCTGTGTGTCCTACCCAGCTTGGTGATGTCTATCTCCTGTGTGTCCTACCAGCTTGGTGATGTCTATCTCCTGTGTGTCCTACCCAGCTTGGTGATG
>NW_026281156.1:7500-21505 GCF_023373465.1 Oncorhynchus keta
ATCCTCATTAATATTGGTATGGCCCAGAGTATCCTCATTAACATCAGTTTGGCTCAGAATATCCTCATTAATATTGGTATGGCCCAGAGTATCCTCATTAATATTGGTATGGCCCAGAATATCCTCATTAATATCAGTATGGCCCAGAGTATCCTCATTAATATTGGTATGGCCCAGAGTATCCTCATTAATATTGGTATGGCCCAGAGTATCCTCATTAATATTGGTATGGCCCAGAGTATCCTTATTAATATCAGTATGTCCCAGAGTATCCTCATTAATATTGGTATGGCCCAGAGTATCCTCATTAATATTGGTATGGCCCAGAGTATCCTCATTAATATTGGTATGGCCCAGAGTATCCTCATTAATATTGGTATGGCCCAGAGTATCCTCATTAATATTGGTATGGCCCAGAGTATCCTCATTAATATCAGTATGGCCCAGAGTATCCTCATTAATATTGGTATGGCCCAGAGTATCCTCATTAATATTGGTACGGCCCAGAGTATCCTCATTAATATTGGTATGGCCCAGAGTATCCTCATTAATATTGGTATGGCCCAGAGTATCCTCATTAATATTGGTATGGCCCAGAGTATCCTCATTAATATTGGTATGGCCCAGAGTATCCTCATTAATATTGGTATGGCCCAGAGTATCCTCATTAATATTGGTATGGCCCAGAGTATCCTCATTAATATTGGTATGGCCCAGAGTATCCTCATTAATATTGGCATCATTAATATCAGTATGGCCCAGAGTATCCTCATTAATATTGGTATGGCCCAGAGTATCCTCATTAATATTGGTACGGCCCAGAGTATCCTCATTAATATTGGTATGGCCCAGAGTATCCTCATTAATATTGGTACGGCCCAGAGTATCCTCATTAATATTGGTATGGCCCAGAGTATCCTCATTAATATTGGTATGGCCCAGAGTATCTTCATTAATATTGGTACGGCCCAGAGTATCCTCATTAATATTGGTATGGCCCAGAGTATCCTCCGCAATATTGGTACGGCCCAGAGTATCCTCATTAATATTGGTATGGCCCAGAGTATCCTCATTAATATTGGTACGGCCCAGAGTATCCTCATTAATATTGGTATGGCCCAGAGTATCCTCATTAATATTGGTATGGCCCAGAGTATCCTCATTAATATTGGTATGACCCAGAGTATCCTCATTAATATCAGTATGGCCCAGAGTATCCTCATTAATATTGGTATGGCCCAGAGTATCCTCATTAATATTGGTATGACCCAGAGTATCCTCATTAATATTGGTATGGCCCAGAGTATCCTCATTAATATTGGTACGGCCCAGAGTATCCTCATTAATATTGGTACGGCCCAGAGTACCCTCATTAATATTGGTATGGCCCATGGAGTATCCTCATTAATATTGGTATGGCCCAGAGTATCCTCATTAATATTGGTACGGCCCAGAGTATCGTCATTAATATTGGTATGGCCCAGAGTATCCTCATTAATATTGGTATGGCCCAGAGTATCCTCATTAATATCAGTATGGCCCAGAGTATCCTCATTAATATTGGTATGGCCCAGAGTATCCTCATTAATATTGGTATGGCCCAGAGTATCCTCATTAATATTGGTATGGCCCAGAGTATCCTCATTAATATTGGTATGGCCCAGAGTATCCTCATTAATATTGGTATGGCCCAGAGTATCCTCATTAATATCAGTATGGCCCAGAGTATCCTCATTAATATTGGTATGGCCCAGAGTATCCTCATTAATATTGGTATGGCCCAGAGTATCCTCATTAATATTGGTATGGCCCAGAGTATCCTCATTAATATTGGTATGGCCCAGAGTATCCTCATTAATATTGGTATGGCCCAGAGTATCCTCATTAATATTGGTATGGCCCAGAGTATCCTCATTAATATTGGTATGGCCCAGAGTATCCTCATTAATATCAGTATGGCCCAGAGTATCCTCATTAATATTGGTATGGCCCAGAGTATCCTCATTAATATTGGTATGGCCCAGAGTATCCTCATTAATATTGGTATGGCCCAGAGTATCCTCATTAATATTGGTATGGCCCAGAGTATCCTCATTAATATTGGTACGCCCAGAGTATCCTCATTAATATTGGTACGGCCCAGAGTACCCTCATTAATATTGGTATGGCCCATGGAGTATCCTCATTAATATTGGTATGGCCCAGAGTATCCTCATTAATATTGGTACGGCCCAGAGTATCGTCATTAATATTGGTATGGCCCAGAGTATCCTCATTAATATTGGTATGGCCCAGAGTATCCTCATTAATATCAGTATGGCCCAGAGTATCCTCATTAATATTGGTATGGCCCAGAGTATCCTCATTAATATTGGTATGGCCCAGAGTATCCTCATTAATATTGGTATGGCCCAGAGTATCCTCATTAATATTGGTATGGCCCAGAGTATCCTCATTAATATTGGTATGGCCCAGAGTATCCTCATTAATATCAGTATGGCCCAGAGTATCCTCATTAATATTGGTATGGCCCAGAGTATCCTCATTAATATTGGTATGGCCCAGAGTATCCTCATTAATATTGGTATGGCCCAGAGTATCCTCATTAATATTGGTATGGCCCAGAGTATCCTCATTAATATTGGTATGGCCCAGAGTATCCTCATTAATATTGGTATGGCCCAGAGTATCCTCATTAATATTGGTATGGCCCAGAGTATCCTCATTAATATCAGTATGGCCCAGAGTATCCTCATTAATATTGGTATGGCCCAGAGTATCCTCATTAATATTGGTATGGCCCAGAGTATCCTCATTAATATTGGTATGGCCCATTCAGACGTATTGCGTCTCAAGACAAAGGCTCGGAATGTGTTCTTACTGGTTTGTGGTCAGGCAGCCAGTCACCAGACGGCAGTTTGCTGATCTCTGATGTCATCTTCTTACGATGGCCTGGTTTAGTTACACCGATTGCTGTCAGGTCCTGCACAAACAGACACACACTCACACAAAAACAGACACACACACACACACACACAAAAACAGACACACACACACACACACAAAAAACACACACACACGCACGCACACACACACACACACACAAAAACAGACACACACACACGCACACACACACACACACAAAAACAGACACACACACACACAGTTAACACACGCTCATCCCTCTCACACACCTCACTGATGTACATGAATAAACATTAGCTTTATGCAAATGAAGCGGTAAATAATAGTGATGCGTGATTGGCAGACAACTCAGAGTGGGTCAGAGGTCACAGAGACAGGAGGGTCATGATGACATCACCAGGTCAGGGGTCAGGAGGAGGCCACGCCCCCACAGATAGGACATACGGGATGCCGGGGTAGAGGTTGGGATGACACGTGGTGTAGGGGTCAGAGGTCATCTTACCTCGGGGGTCATGTGGCCTATGGTGTCTAGGTCATAGCCAGCGCTGAGGAGGTGAGTGGTGTAGAACTGCAGCTGACACTCAGTCAACCAGGTCACTACTGCCTCACTCTAGAACACAGAACACTCTCATTGTTCTAGAACACACACTCAGCTCTACACTGTAGAACACACACTCAGCTCTACACTGAAGAACACACACTCAGCTCTAGAACACTGTAGAACACACACTCAGGTCTAGAACACTGTAGAACACACACTCAGCTCTAGAACACTGCAGAACACACACTCAGCTCTAGAACACTGTAGAACACACACAGCTCTACACTGTAGAACACACACTCTGCTCTAGAACACTGTAGAATACACACTCAGCTCTAGAACACACACTCAGCTCTAGAACACTGTAGAACACACACTCAACTCTACACTGTAGAACACACACTCAACTATAGAACACACATTTAGCTCTAGAACACTCTAGAACACACACTCAGCTCTAGAACACTGTAGAACACATACTCAGCTCTAGAACACACACTCAGCTCTACACTGTAGAACACACACTCAGCTCTACACTGTAGAACACACACTCAGCTCTAGAACACTATAGAACACATACTCAGCTCTAGAACACACACTCAGCTCTACACTGTAGAACACACACTCAGCTCTAGAACACTGTAGAACACACACTCAGCTCTACACTGTAGAACACACACTCAGCTCTACACTGTAGAACACACACTCAGCTCTACACTGTAGAACACACACTCAGCTCTACACTGTAGAACACACACTCAGCTCTACACTGTAGAACACACACTCAGCTCTAGAACACTGTAGAACACACACTCAGCTCTACATTGTAGAACACACACTGAAGACTAGAACTATCAGCATTCTCAGAGCTCTTCAGCCGAACACTCTCATCGTTCTAGAACACAGAATATTCTCAGAGCTCTAGAACATAGATACCAGAGTTCTAGAACAGGGTGAGGGAGGGAGGAGGGAGTCCAGAGGCTCTGTATGTCTCTGTGAGGTCAGGTGACACAGCTCAGCTCAGCGATTGGTCGTTAGGGTTAGACTGACATCCTGTACCCCCAGGGGGCAGTAGAGATGCCATCTAACCAGGGGGAGAACAACTGCCCCCTCTCGTTGAAGCCACGGATGTTCAAGCCCGACCGCAGTATTGCAGGCCTTGTTAGTAGAAAACACTATCCCCAAATATAGTGAACGGAAAAATGGCAATCTTCATTTTTAAAAAATGATCACGGTACCAAATATTGCTTCTAATACACCAGAAGTATGTCCTTGAACCGGTTATTAAGAAATTGTACACAGAATAAGTTGTAAGGGTAATTGTAGTTGCTAATGGCAGCTTGCTGGTCGGCCTTCAACTTGAGTTACTCAATGAGAGGGGTCACTTACTGAATGAGGACTAACTGCACATGTTCTGTATCCATGAGACTCCAGTTCAGGAAGTGAAAAACCCTGTTCTTCAAATACGTTATTGACTCTTCCCATAGGAATGAATGGGGTCACATGATTGTTGACTTTGTCCATTCTTTTTACAGTCATTGCATCTAACTACATCTTTCTGATGGGACGTCAAACGGGTGTCCTAAAGATCCCATGGCTCTTCCTGTCTCTCTTATTGTTAGAGTAGGGGGTGTTAACCACGGTGTCCTGACTCTCTTATTGTTAGAGTAGGGGTGTTAACCACGGTGTCCTGACTCTCTTATTGTTAGAGTAGGGGTGTTAACCACGGTGTCCTGACTCTCTTATTGTTAGAGTAGGGGTGTTAACCACGGTGTCCTGACTCTCTTATTGTTAGAGTAGGGGTGTTAACCACGGTGTCCTGACTCTCTTATTGTTAGAGTAGGGGTGTTAACCACGGTGTCCTGTCTCTCTTATTGTTAGAGTAGGGGTGTTAACCACGGTGTCCTGTCTCTCTTATTGTTAGAGTAGGGGTGTTAACCACGGTGTCCTGACTCTCTTATTGTTAGAGTAGGGGTGTTAACCACGGTGTCCTGTCTCTCTTATTGTTAGAGTAGGGGTGTTAACCACGGTGTCCTGACTCTCTTATTGTTAGAGTAGGGGTGTTAACCACGGTGTCCTGACTCTCTTATTGTTAGAGTAGGGGTGTTAACCACGGTGTCCTGACTCTCTTATTGTTAGAGTAGGGGTGTTAACCACGGTGTCCTGACTCTCTTATTGTTAGAGTAGGGGTGTTTAACTCTCCACGGTGTCCTGACTCTCTTATTGTTAGAGTAGGGGTGTTAACCACGGTGTCCTGTCTCTCTTATTGTTAGAGTAGGGGTGTTAACCACGGTGTCCTGACTCTCTTATTGTTAGAGTAGGGGTGTTAACCACGGTGTCCTGACTCTCTTATTGTTAGAGTAGGGGTGTTAACCACGGTGTCCTGACTCTCTTATTGTTAGAGTAGTGGGTGTTAACCACGGTGTCCTGACTCTCTTATTGTTAGAGTAGGGGTGTTAACCACGGTGTCCTGTCTCTCTTATTGTTAGAGTAGGGGTGTTAACCACGGTGTCCTGACTCTTATTGTTAGAGTAGGGGTGTCCTGTCCTGTCTCTCTTATTGTTAGAGTAGGGGTGTTAACCACGGTGTCCTGACTCTCTTATTGTTAGGTAGGGGTGTTAACCCGGTGTCCTCTCTTATTGTTAGAGTAGGGGTGTTAACCACGGTGTCCTGACTCTCTTATTGTTAGAGTAGGGGTGTTAACCACGGTGTCCTGTCTCTCTTATTGTTAGAGTAGGGGTGTTAACCACGGTGTCCTGACTCTCTTATTGTTAGAGTAGGGGTGTTAACCACGGTGTCCTGACTCTCTTATTGTTAGAGTAGGGGTGTTAACCACGGTGTCCTGTCTCTCTTATTGTTAGAGTAGGGGTGTTAACCACGGTGTCCTGACTCTCTTATTGTTAGAGTAGGGGTGTTAACCACGGTGTCCTGACTCTCTTATTGTTAGAGTAGGGGTGTTAACCACGGTGTCCTGACTCTCTTATTGTTAGAGTAGGGGTGTTAACCACGGTGTCCTGACTCTCTTATTGTTAGAGTAGGGGTGTTAACCACGGTGTCCTGACTCTCTTATTGTTAGAGTAGGGGTGTTAACCACGGTGTCCTGACTCTCTTATTGTTAGAGTAGGGGTGTTAACCACGGTGTCCTGACTCTCTTATTGTTAGAGTAGGGGTGTTAACCACGGTGTCCTGACTCTCTTATTGTTAGAGTAGGGGTGTTAACCACGGTGTCCTGACTCTCTTATTGTTAGAGTAGGGGTGTTAACCACGGTGTCCTGACTCTCTTATTGTTAGAGTAGGGGTGTTAACCACGGTGTCCTGACTCTCTTATTGTTAGAGTTAACCACGGTGTCCTGACTCTCTTATTGTTAGAGTAGGGGTGTTAACCACGTGTCCTGAAACTCATTGTTAGAGGGTGTTAACCACGGTGTCCTGACTCTCTTATTGTTAGAGTAGGGGTGTTAACCACGGTGTCCTGTCTCTCTTATTGTTAGAGTAGGGGTGTTAACCACGGTGTCCTGACTCTCTTATTGTTAGAGTAGGGGTGTTAACCACGGTGTCCTGACTCTCTTATTGTTAGAGTAGGGGTGTTAACCACGGTGTCCTGACTCTCTTATTGTTAGAGTAGGGGTGTTAACCACGGTGTCCTGACTCTCTTATTGTTAGAGTAGGGGTGTTAACCACGGTGTCCTGACTCTCTTATTGTTAGAGTAGGGGGTGTTAACCACGGTGTCCTGACTCTCTTATTGTTAGAGTAGGGGTGTTAACCACGGTGTCCTGACTCTCTTATTGTTAGAGTAGGGGTGTTAACCACGGTGTCCTGACTCTCTTATTGTTAGAGTAGGGGTGTTAACCACGGTGTCCTGACTCTCTTATTGTTAGAGTAGGGGGTGTTAACCACGGTGTCCTGTCTCTCTTATTGTTAGAGTAGGGGTGTTAACCACGGTGTCCTGTCTCTCTTATTGTTAGAGTAGGGGGTGTTAACCACGGTGTCCTGTCTCTCTTATTGTTAGAGTAGGGGTGTTAACCACGGTGTCCTGACTCTCTTATTGTTAGAGTAGGGGTGTTAACCACGGTGTCCTGACTCTCTTATTGTTAGAGTAGGGGTGTTAACCACGGTGTCCTGACTCTCTTATTGTTAGAGTAGGGGTGTTAACCACGGTGTCCTGACTCTCTTATTGTTAGAGTAGGGGTGTTAACCACGGTGTCCTGTCTCTCTTATTGTTAGAGTAGGGGTGTTAACCACGGTGTCCTGACTCTCTTATTGTTAGAGTAGGGGTGTTAACCACGGTGTCCTGACTCTCTTATTGTTAGAGTAGGGGTGTTAACCACGGTGTCCTGACTCTCTTATTGTTAGAGTAGGGGTGTTAACCACGGTGTCCTGTCTCTCTTATTGTTAGAGTAGGGGTGTTAACCACGGTGTCCTGTCTCTCTTATTGTTAGAGTAGGGGTGTTAACCACGGTGTCCTGACTCTCTTATTGTTAGAGTAGGGGTGTTAACCACGGTGTCCTGACTCTCTTATTGTTAGAGTAGGGGTGTTAACCACGGTGTCCTGTCTCTCTTATTGTTAGAGTAGGGGTGTTAACCACGGTGTCCTGACTCTCTTATTGTTAGAGTAGGGGTGTTAACCACGGTGTCCTGACTCTCTTATTGTTAGAGTAGGGGTGTTAACCACGGTGTCCTGACTCTCTTATTGTTAGAGTAGGGGTGTTAACCACGGTGTCCTGACTCTCTTATTGTTAGAGTAGGGGTGTTAACCACGGTGTCCTGACTCTCTTATTGTTAGAGTAGGGGTGTTAACCACGGTGTCCTGTCTCTCTTATTGTTAGAGTAGGGGGTGTTAACTCTCCACGGTGTCCTGTCTCTCTTATTGTTAGAGTAGGGGTGTTAACCACGGTGTCCTGACTCTCTTATTGTTAGAGTAGGGGTGTTACCACGGTGTCCACGGTGTCCTGTCCTCTCTTATTGTTAGAGTAGGGGTGTTAACCACGGTGTCCTGACTCTCTTATTGTTAGAGTAGGGGTGTTAACCACGGTGTCCTGACTCTCTTATTGTTAGAGTAGGGGTGTTAACCACGGTGTCCTGACTCTCTTATTGTTAGAGTAGTGGGGTGTTAACCACGGTGTCCTGTCTCTCTCTTATTGTTAGAGTAGGGGTGTTAACCACGGTGTCCTGACTCTCTTATTGTTAGAGTAGGGGTGTTAACCACGGTGTCCTGACTCTCTTATTGTTAGAGTAGGGGTGTTAACCACGGTGTCCTGACTCTCTTATTGTTACTCTCTTAGTTAGGTAGGGTGTTAACCACGGTGTCCTGACTCTCTTATTGTTAGAGTAGGGGTGTTAACCACGGTGTCCTGACTCTCTTATTGTTAGAGTAGGGGTGTTACGGTGTCCACTCTCTTATTGTTAGAGTAGGGGTGTCGGTGTCCTGACTCTCTTATTGTTAGAGTAGGGGTGTTAACCACGGTGTCCTGTCTCTCTTATTGTTAGAGTAGGGGTGTTAACCACGGTGTCCTGACTCTCTTATTGTTAGAGTAGGGGTGTTAACCACGGTGTCCTGTCTCTCTTATTGTTAGAGTAGGGGTGTTAACCACGGTGTCCTGACTCTCTTATTGTTAGAGTAGGGGTGTTAACCACGGTGTCCTGACTCTCTTATTGTTACTCTCTTATTGTTAGAGTAGGGGTGTTAACCACGGTGTCCTGTCTCTCTTATTGTTAGAGTAGGGGTGTTAACCACGGTGTCCTGACTCTCTTATTGTTAGAGTAGGGGTGTTAACCACGGTGTCCTGACTCTCTTATTGTTAGAGTAGGGGTGTTAACCACGGTGTCCTGTCTCTCTTATTGTTAGAGTAGGGGTGTTAACCACGGTGTCCTGACTCTCTTATTGACTCTCTTATTGTTAGTAGGGGTGTTAACCACGGTGTCCTGACTCTCTTATTGTTAGAGTAGGGGTGTTAACCACGGTGTCCTGACTCTCTTATTGTTAGAGTAGGGGTGTTAACCACGGTGTCCTGACTCTCTTATTGTTAGAGTAGGGGGTGTTAACCACGGTGTCCTGACTCTCTTATTGTTAGAGTAGGGGTGTTAACCACGGTGTCCTGACTCTCTTATTGTTAGAGTAGGGGTGTTAACCACGGTGTCCTGTCTCTCTTATTGTTAGAGTAGGGGGTGTTAACCACGGTGTCCTGACTCTCTTATTGTTAGAGTAGGGGTGTTAACCACGGTGTCCTGACTCTCTTATTGTTAGAGTAGGGGGTGTTAACCACGGTGTCCTGACTCTCTTATTGTTAGAGTAGGGGTGTTAACCACGGTGTCCTGACTCTCTTATTGTTAGAGTAGGGGTGTTAACCACGTGTGTCTCTTATTGTTAGAGTAGGGGTGACTCTCTTATTGTTAGAGTAGGGGTGTTAACCACGGTGTCCTGTCTTATTGTTAGAGTAGGGGTGTTAACCACGGTGTCCTCTCTTATTGTTAGAGTAGGGGTGTTAACCACGGTGTCCTGACTCTCTTATTGTTAGAGTAGGGGTGTTAACCACGGTGTCCTGACTCTCTTATTGTTAGAGTAGGGGTGTTAACCACGGTGTCCTGTCTCTCTTATTGTTAGAGTAGGGGTGTTAACCACGGTGTCCTGACTCTCTTATTGTTAGAGTAGGGGTGTTAACCACGGTGTCCTGACTCTCTTATTGTTAGAGTAGGGGTGTTAACCACGGTGTCCTGACTCTCTTATTGTTAGAGTAGGGGTGTTAACCACGGTGTCCTGACTCTCTTAGTAGGGGTGTTAGAGTAGGGGTGTTAACCACGGTGTCCTGACTCTCTTATTGTTAGAGTAGGGGTGTTAACCACGGTGTCCTGTCTCTCTTATTGTTAGAGTAGGGGTGTTAACCACGGTGTCCTGTCTCTCTTATTGTTAGAGTAGGGGTGTTAACCACGGTGTCCTGTCTCTCTTATTGTTAGAGTAGGGGTGTTAACCACGGTGTCCTGTCTCTCTTATTGTTTATTGTTACGGTGTCCTGACTCTCTTATTGTTAGAGTAGGGGGTGTTAACCACGGTGTCCTGACTCTCTTATTGTTAGAGTAGGGGTGTTAACCACGGTGTCCTGTTAACCACGGTGTCCTCTCTTATTGTTAGAGTAGGGGTGTTAACCACGGTGTCCTGACTCTCTTATTGTTAGAGTAGGGGTGTTAACCACGGTGTCCTGACTCTCTTATTGTTAGAGTAGGGGTGTTAACCACGGTGTCCTGACTCTCTTATTGTTAGAGTAGGGGTGTTAACCACGGTGTCCTGTCTCTCCACGGTGTCCTGACTCTCTTATTGTTAGAGTAGGGGTGTTAACCACGGTGTCCTGACTCTCTTATTGTTAGAGTAGGGGTGTTAACCACGGTGTCCTGACTCTCTTATTGTTAGAGTAGGGGTGTTAACCACGGTGTCCTGACTCTCTTATTGTTAGAGTAGGGGTGTTAACCACGGTGTCCTGACTCTCTTATTGTTAGAGTAGGGGTGTTAACCACGGTGTCCTGACTCTCTTATTGTTAGAGTAGGGGTGTTAACCACGGTGTCCTGACTCTCTTATTGTTAGAGTAGGGGTGTTAACCACGGTGTCCTGACTCTCTTATTGTTAGAGTAGGGGTGTTAACCACGGTGTCCTGACTCTCTTATTGTTAGAGTAGGGGTGTTAACCACGGTGTCCTGACTCTCTTATTGTTAGAGTAGGGGTGTTAACCACGGTGTCCTGACTCTCTTATTGTTAGAGTAGGGGTGTTAACCACGGTGTCCTGACTCTCTTATTGTTAGAGTAGGGGTGTTAACCACGTGTCCTGTCTCTTATTGTTAGAGTAGGGGTGTTAACCACGGTGTCCTCTCTTATTGTTAGAGTAGGGGTGTTAACCACGGTGTCCTGTCTCTCTTATTGTTAGAGTAGGGGTGTTAACCACGGTGTCCTGACTCTCTTATTGTTAGAGTAGGGGTGTTAACCACGGTGTCCTGACTCTCTTATTGTTAGAGTAACCCCGGTGTCCTGGGGTGTTAACCACGGTGTCCTGACTCTCTTATTGTTAGAGTAGGGGTGTTAACCACGGTGTCCTGACTCTCTTATTGTTAGAGTAGGGGTGACGGTGTCTCTCTCTTATTGTTAGAGTAGGGGTGTTAACCACGGTGTCCTGACTCTCTTATTGTTAGAGTAGGGGTGTTAACCACGGTGTCCTGTCTCTTATTGTTAGAGTAGGGGGTGTTAACCACGGTGTCCTCTCTTATTGTTAGAGTAGGGGTGTTAACCACGGTGTCCTGACTCTCTTATTGTTAGAGTAGGGGTGTTAACCACGGTGTCCTGACTCTCTTATTGTTAGAGTAGGGGTGTTAACCACGGTGTCCTGTCTCTGTTAACCACGGTGTCCTCTCTTATTGTTAGAGTAGGGGTGTTAACCACGGTGTCCTGACTCTCTTATTGTTAGAGTAGGGGTGTTAACCACGGTGTCCTGACTCTCTTATTGTTAGAGTAGGGGTGTTAACCACGGTGTCCTGACTCTCTTATTGTTAGAGTAGGGGTGTTAACCACGGTGTCCTGACTCTCTTATTGTTAGAGTAGGGGTGTAACCACGGTGTCCTGACTCTCTTATTGTTAGAGTAGGGTGTTAACCACGGTGTCCTGACTCTCTTATTGTTAGAGTAGGGGTGTTAACCACGGTGTCCTGACTCTCTTATTGTTAGAGTAGGGGTGTTAACCACGGTGTCCTGACTCTTATTGTTAGAGTAGGGGTGTTAACCACGGTGTCCTGACTCTCTTATTGTTAGAGTAGGTGTTAACCACGGTGTCCTGACTCTCTTATTGTTAGAGTAGGGGTGTTAACCACGGTGTCCTGACTCTCTTATTGTTAGAGTAGGGGTGTTAACCACGGTGTCCTGACTCTCTTATTGTTAGAGTAGGGGTGTTAACCACGGTGTCCTGACTCTCTTATTGTTAGAGTAGGGGTGTTAACCACGGTGTCCTGACTCTCTTATTGTTAGAGTAGGGGTGTTAACCACGGTGTCCTGACTCTCTTATTGTTAGAGTAGGGGTGTTACGGTGTCCACTTATTGTTAGAGTAGGGGTGTCCGGTGTCCTGACTCTCTTATTGTTAGAGTAGGGGTGTTAACCACGGTGTCCTGTCTCTCTTATTGTTAGAGTAGGGGTGTTAACCACGGTGTCCTGACTCTCTTATTGTTAGAGTAGGGGTGTTAACCACGGTGTCCTGACTCTCTTATTGTTAGAGTAGGGGTGTTAACCACGGTGTCCTGACTCTCTTAGTAGGGGTGTTAGATTGTTAGGGGTGTTAACCACGGTGTCCTGACTCTCTTATTGTTAGAGTAGGGGTGTTAACCACGGTGTCCTGTCTCTCTTATTGTTAGAGTAGGGGTGTTAACCACGGTGTCCTGACTCTCTTATTGTTAGAGTAGGGGTGTTAACCACGGTGTCCTGACTCTCTTATTGTTAGAGTAGGGGTGTTAACCACGGTGTCCTGACTCTCTTATTGTTAGAGTAGGGGTGTTAACCACGGTGTCCTGACTCTCTTATTGTTAGAGTAGGGGTGTTAACCACGGTGTCCTGACTCTCTTATTGTTAGAGTAGGGGTGTTAACCACGGTGTCCTGACTCTCTTATTGTTAGAGTAGGGGTGTTAACCACGGTGTCCTGACTCTCTTATTGTTAGAGTAGGGGTGTTAACCACGGTGTCCTGTCTCTCTTATTGTTAGAGTAGGGGTGTTAACCACGGTGTCCTGACTCTCTTATTGTTAGAGTAGGGGTGTTAACCACGGTGTCCTGACTCTCTTATTGTTAGAGTAGGGGGTGTTAACCACGGTGTCCTGACTCTCTTATTGTTAGAGTAGGGGTGTTAACCACGGTGTCCTGACTCTCTTATTGTTAGAGTAGGGGGTGTTAACCACGGTGTCCTGACTCTCTTATTGTTAGAGTAGGGGGTGTTAACCACGGTGTCCTGACTCTCTTATTGTTAGAGTAGGGGTGTTAACCACGGTGTCCTGACTCTCTTATTGTTAGAGTAGGGGTGTTAACCACGGTGTCCTGACTCTCTTATTGTTAGAGTAGGGGTGTTAACCACGGTGTCCTGACTCTCTTATTGTTAGAGTAGGGGGTGTTAACCACGGTGTCCTGACTCTCTTATTGTTAGAGTAGGGGTGTTAACCACGGTGTCCTGACTCTCTTATTGTTAGAGTAGGGGGTGTTAACCACGGTGTCCTGACTCTCTTATTGTTAGAGTAGGGGTTACGGTGTCCTGACTCTCTCTTATTGTTAGAGTAGGGGTGTTAACCACGGTGTCCTGACTCTCTTATTGTTAGAGTAGGGGTGTTAACCACGGTGTCCTGTCTCTCTTATTGTTAGAGTAGGGTGTTAACCACGGTGTCTGACTCTCTTATTGTTAGTACCACGGTGTCCTGACTCTCTTATTGTTAGAGTAGGGGTGTTAACCACGGTGTCCTGACTCTCTTATTGTTAGAGTAGGGGTGTTAACCACGGTGTCCTGACTCTCTTATTGTTAGAGTAGGGGTGT
>NW_026281157.1:0-20142 GCF_023373465.1 Oncorhynchus keta
CCTCTCTTTACTCCCCAGTCTGTCTCCTCTCTTTACTCCCAGTCTGTCTCTCTCTTTACTCCCCAGTCTGTCTCCCTCTCTTTACCTCCCAGTCTGTCTCCTCTCTATACTCCCCAGTCTGTCTCTTCTCTATACTCCCCAGTCTGTCTCCTCTTTACTCCCCAGTCTGTCTCCTCTCTTTACTCCACAGTCTGTCTCCTCTCTTTACTCCCCAGCCTGTCTCCCTCTCTTTACCTCCCAGCCTGTCTCCTCTCTTTACTCCCCAGTCGGTCTCCTCTCTGTACCTCCCAGTCTGTCTGTCTGTCTCCTCTCTTTACTCCCCAGTCTGTCTCCTCTCTTTACTCCCCAGTCTGTCTCCTCTCTTTAGCCTGTCTCCTCTCTCCTCCAGTCTGTCTCCTCTCTTTACCTCCCAGCCCTCTGTCTCTGTCTCCTCTTTACCCCCAGTCTGTCTCCTCTCTTTACCTCCAAGCCTGTCTCTCCCCAGCTCCCCAGTCTGTCTCCTCTCTTTACCTCCCAGTCTGTCTCCTCTCTTTACTCCCAGTCTGTCTCCTCTCTTCTCCTCCCAAGCCTGTCTCCTCTCTTTACTCCCCCAGTCTGTCTCCCTCTTTACTTTGACCTCCCAGTCTGTCTCCTCTCTTTACTCCCCCAGTCTGTCTCCTCCCCTCTTTACTCTCCCAGTCTGTCTCCTCTCTTTACTCCCCAGTCTGTCTCCTCTCTTTACTTCCCAGTCTGTCTCCTCTCTTTACTCCCAGTCTGTCTCCTCTCTTTACTCCCCAGTCTGTCTCCTCTCTTTACTCCCCAGTCTGTCTCCTCTCTTTACTCCCCAGTCTGTCTCCTCTCTTTACTCCCAGTCTGTCTCTCTCTCTTACACCCAGTCTGTCTCCTCTCTTTACTCCCAGTCTGTCTCCTCTTTACCTCCCAGTCTGTCTCCTCTCTATACTCCCCAGTCTGTCTCTTCTCTCTCCCAGTCTGTCTCCTCTCTTTACTCCCCAGTCTGTCTCCTCTCTTTACTCCCCAGTCTGTCTCTTCTCTATACACCCCAGTCTGTCTCTCCTCTCTTACTACAGTCTGTCTCCTCTCTTTACCCCCAGTCTGATCTATACTCCCCAGTCTGTCTCTTCTTACTCCCCAGTCTGTCTCCTCTCTTTACTCCCCAGTCTGTCTCCTCTCTTTACTCCCCAGTCTGTCTCCTCTCTTTGCCTCCCCAGTCTGTCTCTTCTCTACTCCCCAGTCTGTCTCTCTCTTTACTCCCAGTCTGTCTCCTCTCTTTACTCCCCAGTCTGTCTCTTCTCTTTACTCCCCAGTCTGTCTCCTCTTTACTCCCCAGCCTGTCCCCAGTCTGTCTCTCTTTACCTCCCAGTCTGTCTCCTCTCTTTGTCCCCAGTCTGTCTCTCTTTACTCCCCAGTCTGTCTCCTCTCTTTACTCCCCAGTCTGTCTCCTCTCTTTACTCCCCAGTCTGTCTCCTCTCTTTACCTCCCAGCCTGTCTGTCTCCTCTCTTTACTCCCCAGTCTGTCTCCTCTTTTACTCTCTACCCCCAGTCTGTCTCCTCTCTTTACTCCCAGTCTGTCTCCTCTCTTTACTCCCCAGTCTGTCTCCTCTCTTTACTCCCCAGTCTGTCTCCTCTCTTTACCTCCCCAGTCTGTCTCCTCTCTTACCTCCCCAGTCTGTCTCCTCTCTTTACCTCCCAGTCTGTCTCCTCTCTTTACTCCCCAGTCTGTCTCCTCTCTTTACCTCCCAGTCTGTCTCCTCTCTTTACTCCCCAGTCTCCCTCTCTTTCTCCCAGTCTGTCTCCTCTCTTTTACCTCCCCAGTCTGTCTCCTCTCTTACCTCCCCAGTCTGTCTCCTCTCTTTACCTCCAGTCTGTCTCCCTCTCTTTACCTCCCAGTCTGTCTCCTCTCTTTACCTCCCAGTCTGTCTCCTCTCTTTACTCCCCAGTCTGTCTCCTCTCTTTACCTCCCAGTCTGTCTCCTCTCTTTACTCCCCAGTCTGTCTCCTCTCTTTACTCCCCAGTCTGTCTCCTCTCTTTACTCCCCAGTCTGTCTCCTCTCTTTACCTCCCAGTCTGTCTCCTCTCTTTACTCCCCAGTCTGTCTCCTCTCTTTACTCCCCAGTCTGTCTCCTCTCTTTACCTCCCAGTCTGTCTCCTCTCTTTACTCCCCAGTCTGTCTCCTCTCTTTACTCCCCAGTCTGTCTCCTCTCTTTACTCCCCAGTCTGTCTCCTCTCTTTACTCCCCAGTCTGTCTCCTCTCTTTACCTCTCTTTACTCCCAGTCTGCTCCTCTCTTTACCTCAGTCTGTCTCCTCCTCCCCAGTCTGTCTCCTCTCTTTACTAGCCTGTCTCCTCTCTTTCCCCAGTCTCCTCTCTTTACCTCTGTCTCCTCTCTTTGCTCCCACTCCCCAGTCTGTCTCTCTCTTTACTCCCAGTCTGTCTCCTCTCTTTACTCCCAGTCTGTCTCCTCTCTTTACTCCCCAGTCTGTCTCCTCTCTTTACTCCCCAGTCTGTCTCCTCTCTTTACTCCCCAGTCTGTCTCCTCTCTTTACTCCCCAGTCTGTCTCCTCTCTTTACCTCCCAGTCTGTCTCCTCTCCCCAGTCTGTCTCCTCTCTTTACTCCCCTCTCCCAGTCTGTCTCCTCTTTACTCCCCAGTCTGTCTCCTCTCTTTACCCCCAGTCTGTCTCCTCTCTTTACTCCCCAGTCTGTCTCCTCTCTTTACTCCCCAGTCTGTCTCCTCTCTTTACCTCCCAGTCTGTCTCCTCTCTTTCTCCCCAGTCTGTCTCCTCTCTTTACTCCCCAGTCTGTCTCCTCTCTTTACTCCCCAGTCTGTCTCCTCTCTTTACTCCCCAGTCTGTCTCTCCCCAGTCTCTCTTTACTCCCAGTCTGGTCTCCTCTCTTTACCTCCCAGTCTGTCTCCTCTCTTTACTCCCCAGTCTGTCTCCTCTCTTTACTCCCCAGCCTGTCTCCTCTCTTTACTCCCCAGCCTGTCTCCTCTCTTTACCTCCCAGCCTGTCTCCTCTCTTTACTCCCCACCTCCCCTGTCTCCTCTCTTTCTCCCAGTCTGCCTGTCTCCTCTCTTTACTCCCCAGTCAGCCTGTCTCTCTTTACTCCCCAGTCTGTCTCCTCTCTTTACTCCCCAGTCTGTCTCCTCTCTTTACTCCCAGTCTGTCTCCTCTCTTTACTCCCCAGTCTGTCTCCTCTCTTTACTCCCCAGTCTGTCTCCTCTCTTTACTCCCCAGTCTGTCTCCTCTCTTTACCTCCCAGCCTGTCTCCTCTCTTTACTCCCCAGTCTGTCTCCTCTCTTTACTCCCCAGTCTGTCTCCTCTCTTTACTCCCCAGTCTGTCTCCTCTCTTTACTCCCCAGTCTGTCTCCTCTCTTTACTCCCCAGTCTGTCTCCTCTCTTTACTCCCCAGTCTGTCTCCTCTCTTTACTCCCCAGTCTGTCTCCTCTCTTTACTCCCCAGTCTGTCTCCTCTCTTTACTCCCCAGTCTGTCTCCTCTCTTTACTCCCCAGTCTGTCTCCTCTCTTTACTCCCCAGTCTGTCTCCTCTCTTTACTCCCAGCCTGTCTCCTCTCCTCCCAGTCTGTCTCCTCTCTTTACTCCCCAGTCTGTCTCCTCTCTTTACTCCCCAGTCTGTCTCCTCTCTGTCTCCTCTCTTTACTCCCAGTGTCTCCTCTCCTCCCAGTCTGTCTCCTCTCTTTACCTCCCAGTCTGTCTCCTCTCTTTACTCCCCAGTCTGTCTCCCTCTTTACTCCCCAGTCTCCTCTCTTTACTCCCCAGTCCAGTCTGTCTCCTCTCTTTACTCCCCAGTCTGTCTCCTCTCTTTACTCCCCAGTCTGTCTCCTCTCTTTACTCCCCAGTCTGTCTCCTCTCTTTACTCCCCAGTCTGTCTCCTCTCTTTACTCCCCAGTCTGTCTCCTCTCTTTACTCCCCAGTCTGTCGCTCCCCAGTCTGTCTCCTCTCTTTACCTCCCAGTCTGTCTCCTCTCTTTACTCTCTTTACCCCAGTCTGTCTCCCCAGTCTGTCTCCTCTCTTTCCCCACCTCCCAGTCTGTCTCTCCTCTCTTTACTCCCCAGTCTGTCTCCCTCTCTCCCCAGCCTGTCTCCTCTCTTTACCTCCCAGTCTGTCTCCTCTCTTTCTCTTTACTCCCCAGTCTGTCTCCTCTCTTTACTCCCCAGTCTGTCTCCTCTCTCTTTACTCCCCAGTCTGTCTCCTCTCTTTACTCCCCAGTCTGTCTCCTCTCTTTACCTCCCAGCCTGTCTCCTCTCTTTACTCCCCAGTCTGTCTCCTCTCTTTACTCCCCAGTCTGTCTCCTCTCTTTACTCCCCAGTCTGTCTCCTCTCTTTCTCTCCCCAGTCTGTCTCCTCCCAGTCTTTCTCTCTTTCCCCAGTCTGTCTCTCTCTCTTTACCTCCCAGTCTGTCTCCTCTCTTTACTCCCCAGTCTGTCTCCAGTCTGTCTCCTCTCTTTACTCCCCAGTCTGTCTCCTCACTTTTACTCCCCAGTCTGTCTCCTCTCTTTACTCCACAGTCTGTCTCTCCTCTTTACTCCCCAGTCTGTCTCCTCTCTTTACTCCCCAGCCTGTCTCCTCTCTTTCTGTCTCCTCTCTTTTACTCCCCAGTCTGTCTCCTCTCTTTACTCCCCAGTCTGTCTCCCCAGTCTGTCTCTCTTTACTCCCCAGTCTGTCTCCTCTCTTTACTCCCCAGTCTGTCTCCTCTCTTTACTCCCCAGTCTGTCAGTCTGTCTCTCTTCTTTACTTCTGGCTCCTCTCTTTACCTCCCCAGTCTGTCTCCTCTCTCCCCAGTCTGTCTCCTCTCTTTACTCCCCAGTCTGTCTCCTCTCTCTTTCCCCAGTCCTCCCCTTTACCTCTCCAGTCTGTCTCCTCTCTTTACTCCCCAGTCTACCTCCCAGTCTGTCTCCTCTCTTTACTCCCCAGTCTGTCTCTCTCTTTACTCCCCAGTCTGTCTCCTCTCTTTACTCCCCAGTCTGTCTCCCTCTCTTTACTCCCCAGTCTGTCTCCTCTCTTTACTCCCCAGTCTGTCTCCTCTCTTTACTCCCCAGTCTGTCTCCTCTCTTTACTCCCCAGTCTGTCTCCTCTCTTTAGTCTGTCTCCTCTCTCCCCAGTCTGTCTCCTCTCTTTACTCCCCAGTCTGTCTCCTCTCTTTCTTTACTCCCCAGTCTGTCTCCTCTCTTTACTCCCCAGTCTGTCTCCTCTCTTTACTCCCAGTCTCTTTCTCCTCTCTTTACTCCCCAGTCTGTCTCCTCTCTTTACTCCCCAGTCTGTCTCCTCTCTACTCCCTGCCTACTCCCCAGTCTGTCTCCTCTCTTTACTCCCCAGTCTGTCTCCTCTCTTTACTCCCCAGTCTGTCTCCTCTCTTTACTCCCCAGTCTGTCTCCTCTCTTTACCTCCCAGTCTGTCTCTGTCTCTCTTTACTCCCCAGTCTGTCTCCTCTCTTTAGTCTGTCTCCTCTCCTCCCCAGTCTGTCTCCCCAGTCTGTCTCCTCTCTTTACTCCCCAGTCTCTCCTCTCTTTACTCCCCAGTCTGTCTCCTCTCTTTCTGTCTCTCTCTTTCTTTACTCCCCAGTCTGTCTCTCTCTTTACTCCCCAGTCTGTCTCCTCTCTTTACCTCCCAGTCTGTCTCCTCTCTTTACTCCCCAGTCTGTCTGTCTCTTTCTCCTCTCTTTACTCTCCCCAGTCTGTCTCCTCTCTTTTCTGTCTCTCCTCTCTTTACTCCCCAGTCTGTCTCTCTCTTTACTCCCCAGTCTGTCTCCTCTCTTTACTCCCCAGTCTGTCTCCTCTCTTTACTCCCAGTCTGTCTCCTCTCTATACTCCCCAGTCTGTCTCCTCTCTTTACTCCCCAGTCTGTCTCCTCTCTTTACCTCCCCAGTCTGTCTCCTCTCTTTCTCCCAGTCTGTCTCCTTTCTCTTTGTCTCCTTTCCCCACTACTCCACCAAAGACATTGGTTTTAGCAACCATTTTTACAGAGGTACACTTCTACATATTAGGCTGGGGTCTGGTTTCCCGGAGGACCGGCCAGCAGGCTGAGAGGGGAGGAGAGAGAGGAGTTGAGGCTGGTGCTGTGTTAAGCTGGCTGTGAATACGATTAGGAGCCCAAACCCGGATTTAGATGCTCCCATGAGCTCAGCTATAAATACTGTGGAGGACTGGCACTTCCGTCAACACAACGCCACACCAAAGCCAACTGGATCCTAGACTGTTTTTCAAATGGAACACTATTCCCTATGTAGTGCACAGCTTTTAACCAGGACCTGTAGGACACAGACCTATTCTGGCTTTGAGGTTTGAGCACCTGCGTTGGAGAACTGTTTATGAGCTGAGAGGATCTGTTTTCATCACTGGCAACAGTGATTGTTGGAAAGTCTAAAATGTTATGTTAGTAGCCAGCAGTTGTTCTTCATGAAAACGATTGAAACTAAAAAGGTAAATGCTCTTGAAAAATAAAAAATAAGTGTAGCTCGCGGTGGCTGTTACTCACTAGCGTTACACAGTTATACACTTATTTTTTTGTGAGGAAAACTTTTCTCCATTCATCTAAGCCTCAACTCAAAGTTTAAAAGCAGCACAGAGCAGCACTTCATTCAGTAAAGGACATTCAACCACCATAATACAACGCATCATATGTCAGAGATCGGCCCGGACAGCTTCAGCCTGCTGTTTCTCTCTATCTCTCTCTCCAGGAGAGACAACAGATCCTTCCAACAGCTGAGTGCTGAGTTGGTGTTTTCTTTAACAGTGGTGGCTCATTAAAGAGAAGAGGTGGAACTAAACAGCCCCAGGCCTGTAGCACAGCGCCAGGCCTTGAATACAGCACCAGGCCTTGAATACAGCACCAGGCCTTGAATACAGCACCAGGCCTTGAATACAGCACCAGGCCTTGAATACAGCACCAGGCCTTTAATACAGCACCAGGCCTTGAATACAGCACCCGGCCTTTAATACAGCACCAGGCCTTTAATACAGCACCAGGCCTTTAACATTTAACATTTACATTTAAGTCATTTAGCAGACGCTCTTATCCAGAGCGACTTACAAATTGGTGCATACACCTTATGACATCCAGTGGAACAGCCACTTGCATCTAAATCTTTTTTTTGGGGGAGAAGGGGTGAGAAGGATTACTTACCCTTACTTACCCTATCCTAGGTATTCCTTGAAGAGGTGGGGTTTCAGGTGTCTCCGGAAGGTGGTGATTGACTCCGCTGTCCTGGCGTCGTGAGGGAGTTTGTTCCACCATTGGGGGCCAGAGCAGCGAACAGTTTTGACTGGGCTGAGCGGAACTGTACTTCCTCAGTGGTACGGAGGCGAGCAGGCCAGAGGTGGATGAACGCAGTGCCCTTGTTTGGGTGTAGGGCCTGATCAGAGCCTGGAGGTACTGAGGTGCCGTTCCCCTCACAGCTCCGTAGGCAAGCACCATGGTCTTGTAGCGGATGCGAGCTTCAACTGGAAGCCAGTGGAGAGAGCGGAGGAGCGGCGTGACGTGAGAGAACTTGGGAAGGTTGAACACCAGACGGGCTGCGGCGTTCTGGATGAGTTGTAGGGGTTTAATGGCACAGGCAGGGGAGCCCAGCCAACAGCGAGTTGCAGTAATCAAGACGGGGAGATGACAAGTGCCTGGATTAGGACCTGCGCCGCTTCCTGTGTGAGGCAGGGTCGTACTCTGGGCGGATGTTGTAGAGCATGAACCTACAGGAACGGGACACCGCCTTGATGTTAGTTGAGAACGTCAGGGTGTTGTCCAGGATCACGCCAACGTTCTTAGCGCTCTGGGAGGAGGACACAATGGAGTTGTCAACCGTGATGGCGAGATCATGGAACGGGCAGTCCTTCCCCGGGAGGAAGAGGAGCTCCGTCTTGCTGAGGTTCAGCTTGAGGTGGTGATCCGTCATCACACTGATATGTCTGCCAGACATGCAGAGATGCGGTCGCCACCTGGTCATCAGAAGGGGAAAGGAGAAGATTAATTGTGTGTCGTCTGCATAGCAATGATAGGAGAGACCATGTGAGGTTATGACAGAGCCAAGTGACTTGGTGTATAGCGAGAATAAAGAGAGGGCCTAGAACAGAGCCCTGGGGACACCAGTGGTGAGAGGCGCGTGGTGAGGAGACAGATTCTCGCCACGCCACCTGGTAGGAGCGACCTGTCAGGTAGGACGCAATCCAAGCGTGGGCCGCGCCGGAGATGCCCAACTCGGAGAGGGTGGAGAGTAGGATCTGATGGTTCACAGTATCGAAGGCAGCCGATAGGTCTAGAAGGATGAGAGCAGAGGAGAGAGAGTTAGCTTTAGCAGTGCGGAGCGCCTCCGTGATACAGAGAAGAGCAGTCTCAGTTGAATGACTAGTCTTGAAACCTGACTGATTTGGATCAAGAAGGTCATTCTGAGAGAGATAGCGGTAGAGCTGGCCAAGGACGGCACGCTCAAGAGTTTTGGAGAGAAAAGAGAGAAGGGATACTGGTCTGTAGTTGTTGACATCGGAGGGATCGAGTGTAGGTTTTTTTTCAGAAGGGGTGCAACTCTCGCTCTCTTGAAGACGGGAGGGACGTAGCCAGCGGTCAGGGATGAGTTGATGAGCGAGGTGAGTGTAAGGGAGAAGGTCTCCGGAAATGGTCTGGAGAAGAGAGGAGGGGATAGGGTCAAGCGGGCAGGTTGTTGGGCGGCCGGCCGTCACAAGACCGCGAGATTTCATCTGGAGAGAGAGGGGAGAAAGAGGTCAGAGCATAGGGTAGGGCAGTGTGAGCAGAACCAGCGGTGTCGTTTGACTTAGCAAACGAGGATCGGATGTCGTCGACCTTCTTTTCAAAAATGGTTGACGAAGTCATCTGCAGAGAGGAGGAGGGGGATTCAGGAGGGAGGAGAAGGTGGCAAAGAGCTTCCTAGGGTTAGAGGCAGATGCTTGGAATTTAGAATGGTAGAAAGTGGCTTTAGCAGCAGAGACAGAGGAGGAAAAATGTAGAGGGGGAAGGAGTGAAAGGATGCCAGGTCCGCAGGAGGCGAGTTTTCCTCCATTTCCGCTCGGCTGCCCGGGCCCTGTTCTGTGAGCTCGCAAGGAGTCGTCGAGCCACGGAGGCGGGAGGGGAGGACCGAGCCGGCCTGGAGGATAGGGGACATAGGAGTCAAGGATGCAGTAAGGGAGGAGAGGAGGGTTGAGGAGGCAGAATCAGGAGATAGGTTGGAGAAAGTTTGAGCAGAGGGAAGAGATGATAGGATGGAAGAGGGAGAGAGTAGCGGGAGAGAGAGCGAAGGTTGGGACGGCGCGATACCATCCGAGTAGGGGCAGTGTGGGAAGTGTTGGATGAGGAGCGGAAAAGGATACAAGGTAGTGGTCGGAGACTTGGAGGAGTTGCAATGAGGTTAGTGGAAGAACAGCATCTAGTAAAGATGAGGTCAAGCGTATTGCCTGCCTTGTGAGTAGGGGGAAGGTGAGAGGGTGAGGTCAAAGAGGAGAGGAGTGGAAAGAAGGAGGCAGAGAGGAATGAGTCAAAGGTAGACGTGGGGAGGTTAAAGTCGCCCAGAACTGTGAGAGGTGAGCCGTCCTCAGGAAAGGAGCTTATCAAGGCATCAAGCTCATTGATGAACTCTCCGAGGGAACCTGGAGGGCGATAAATGATAAGGATGTTAAGCTTGAAAGGGCTGGTAACTGTGACAGCATGGAATTCAAAGGAGGCGATAGACAGATGGGTAAGGGGGAGAAAGAGAGAAAGACCACTTGGGAGAGATGAGGATCCCGGTGCCACCACCCCGCTGACCAGAAGCTCTCGGGGTGTGCGAGAACACGTGGGCGGACGAGGAGAGAGCAGTAGGAGTAGCAGTGTTATCTGTGGTGATCCATGTTTCCGTCAGTGCCAAGAAGTCAAGGGACTGGAGGAGGCATAGGCTGAGATGAACTCTGCCTTGTTGGCCGCAGATCGGCAGTTCCAGAGGCTACCGGAGACCTGGAACTCCACGTGGGTCGTACGCGCTGGGACCACCAGATTAGGGTGGTCGCGGCCACGCGGTGTGGAGCGTTTGTATGGTCTGTGCAGAGAGGAGAGAACAGGGATAGACAGACACATAGTTGACAGGCTACAGAAAGGCTACGCTAATGCAAGGAGATTGGAATGACAAGTGGACTACACGTCTCGAATGTTCAGAAAGTTAAGCTTACGTAGCAAGAGTCTTATTGACTAAAATGATTAAAATGATACAGTACTGCTAAAGTAGGCTAGCTGGCAGTGGCTGCGTTGTTGACACTACACTAATCAAGTCGTTCCGTTGAGTGTAATAGTTTCTACAGTGCTGCTAATCGGGGCTAGCTGGCTAGCTAGCAGTGTTGTTTACGTTACGTTGCGTTAAAAGAACGACAATAGCTGGCTAGCTAACCTAGGAAATCGCTCTAGACTACACAATTATCTTTGAAACAAAGACGGCTATGTAGCTAGCTACGCTCAAACAAATCAAACCGTTGTACTGTACTGAAATTAAATGAAAATGTGATACTAACTGTGGAGCGAAGCGGAATGCGACCGGGTTGTTGTTGGCTAGCTGTTAGCTGTTAGCTGTTGGCTAGCTAGCAGAGTCTCCTACGTTAAGGACGACAAATAGCTGGCTAGCGAACCTCAGTGATTTAAGATAATCACTCCCAAGGCTACACACACTAAACTACACAATTATCTTGGAAACAAAGACAGCTATGTAGCTAGCTAACACTAGACTAATCAAGTCGTACAGTTGAGTGAATAGCACTACAGTGATGCTAATCTGTGTGCGTTAGCTAGCGCTTGCTAGCTCCTGGGCGAATAGCAGTGAAGGCTACGTTAGGGCGACGAAATACGATAATTATGCAATTATCTCTGATACAAGGACGGCTATGTAGCTAGCTAAGAAGAATTGCTAGATTAGACAAATCAACCGTTGTACTATAATGAAATGTAATGAAAAAGTTATACAACCTGCAGAGCGAAGTGCGAATGCGACCGCTCGCTCAACCCGGAACCGGAACAGCACCAGGCCTTAAATACAGCACCAGGCCTTAAATACAGCACCAGGCCTTTAATACAGTACCAGGCCTTTAATACAGCACCAGGCCTTAAATACAGCACCAGGCCTTGAATACAGCACCAGGCCTTTAATACAGCACCAGGCCTTTAATACAGCACCAGGCCTTTAATACAGCACCAGGCCTTGAATACAGCACCAGGCCTTAAATACAGCACCATGCCTTTAATACAGCACCAGGCCTTTAATACAGCACCAGGCCTTTAATACAGCACCAGGCCTTTAATACAGCACCAGGCCTTAAATACAGCACCAGGCCTTAAATACAGCACCAGGCCTTTAATACAGCACCAGGCCTTTAATACAGCACCAGGCCTTAAATACAGCACCAGGCCTTTAATACAGCACCAGGCCTTGAATACAGCACCAGGCCTTGAATACAGCACCAGGCCTTTAATACAGCACCAGGCCTTGAATACAGCACCAGGCCTTGAATACAGCACCAGGTCTTTAATACAGCACCAGGCCTTGAATACAGCACCAGGCCTTAAATACAGCACCAGGCCTTGAATACAGCACCAGGCCTTTAATACAGCACCATGCCTTTAATACAGCACCAGACCTTAAATACAGCACCAGGCCTTAAATACAGCACCAGGCCTTAAATACAGCACCAGGCCTTAAATACAGCACCAGGCCTTAAATACAGCACCAGGCCTTTAATACAGCACCCGGCCTTTAATACATCACCAGGCCTTTAATACAGCACCAGGCCTTTAATACAGCACCAGGCCTTTAATACAGCACCAGGCCTTTAATACAGCACCAGGCCTTTAATACAGCACCAGGCCTTTAATACAGCACCAGGCCTTGAATACAGCACCAGGCCTTGAATACAGCACCAGGCCTTTAATACAGCACCAGGCCTTAAATACAGCACCAGGCCTTTAATACAGCACCAGGCCTTTAATACAGCACCAGGCCTTAAATACAGCACCAGGCCTTTAATACAGCACCAGGCCTTAAATACAGCACCAGGCCTTTAATACAGCACCAGGCCTTTAATACAGCACCAGGCCTTTAATACAGCACCAGGCCTTTAATACAGCACCAGGCCTTTAATACAGCACCAGGCCTTTAATACAGCACCAGGCCTTAAATACAGCACCAGGCCTTGAATACAGCACCAGGCCTTTAATACAGCACCAGGCCTTAAATACAGCACCAGGCCTTGAATACAGCACCAGGCCTTAAATACAGCACCAGGCCTTTAATACAGCACCAGGCCTTTAATACAGCACCAGGCCTTTAATACAGCACCAGGCCTTGAATACAGCACCAGGCCTTTAATACAGCACCAGGCCTTTAATACAGCACCAGGCCTTGAATACAGCACCAGGCCTTTAATACAGCACCAGGCCTTAAATACAGCACCAGGCCTTTAATACAGCACCAGGCCTTTAATACAGCACCAGGCCTTGAATACAGCACCAGGCCTTAAATACAGCACCAGGCCTTTAATACAGCACCAGGCCTTTAATACAGCACCAGGCCTTTAATACAGCACCAGGCCTTTAATACAGCACCAGGCCTTTAATACAGCACCAGGCCTTTAATACAGCACCAGGCCTTTAATACAGCACCAGGCCTTTAATACAGCACCAGGCCTTTAATACAGCACCAGGCCTTGAATACAGCACCATGCCTTTAATACAGCACCAGGCCTTTAATACAGCACCAGGCCTTGAATACAGCACCAGGCCTTTAATACAGCACCCGGCCTTTAATACAGCACCAGGCCTTGAATACAGCACCAGGCCTTGAATACAGCACCAGGCCTTTAATACAGCACCAGGCCTTAAATACAGCACCAGGCCTTAAATACAGCACCAGGCCTTTAATACAGCACCAGGCCTTTAATACAGCACCAGTCCTTTAATACAGCACCAGGCCTTTAATACAGCACCAGGCCTTTAATACAGCACCAGGCCTTTAATACAGCACCAGGCCTTTAATACAGCGCCAGGCCTTGAATACAGCACCAGGCCTTAAATACAGCACCAGGCCTTAAATACAGCACCAGGCCTTTAATACAGCACCAGGCCTTGAATACAGCACCAGGCCTTTAATACAGCACCCGGCCTTTAATACAGCACCAGGCCTTGAATACAGCACCAGGCCTTTAATACAGCGCCAGGCCTTTAATACAGCACCAGGCCTTAAATACAGCACCAGGCCTTTAATACAGCACCAGGCCTTTAATACAGCACCAGGCCTTTAATACAGCACCAGGCCTTTAATACAGCACCAGGCCTTTAATACAGCACCAGGCCTTTAATACAGCACCAGGCCTTAAATACAGCACCAGGCCTTTAATACAGCACCAGGCCTTGAATACAGCACCAGGCCTTTAATACAGCACCAGGCCTTTAATACAGCACCAGGCCTTAAATACAGCACCAGGCCTTTAATACAGCACCAGGCCTTTAATACAGCACCAGGCCTTGAATACAGCACCAGGCCTTTAATACAGCACCAGACCTTAAATACAGCACCAGGCCTTAAATACAGCACCAGGCCTTAAATACAGCACCATGCCTTTAATACAGCACCAGGCCTTTAATACAGCACCAGGCCTTGAATACAGCACCAGGCCTTAAATACAGCACCATGCCTTTAATACAGCACCAGGCCTTTAATACAGCACCAGGCCTTTAATACAGCACCAGGCCTTTAATACAGCACCAGGCCTTTAATACAGCACCAGGCCTTTAATACAGCACCAGGCCTTAAATACAGCACCAGGCCTTTAATACAGCACCAGGCCTTGAATACAGCACCAGGCCTTGAATACAGCACCAGGCCTTTAATACAGCACCAGGCCTTAAATACAGCACCAGGCCTTTAATACAGCACCAGGCCTTAAATACAGCACCAGGCCTTTAATACAGCACCAGGCCTTTAATACAGCACCAGGCCTTTAATACAGCACCAGGCCTTTAATACAGCACCAGGCCTTAAATACAGCACCAGGCCTTAAATACAGCACCAGGCCTTTAATACAGCACCAGGCCTTAAATACAGCACCAGGCCTTAAATACAGCACCAGGCCTTAAATACAGCACCAGGCCTTAAATACAGCACCAGGCCTTTAATACAGCACCAGGCCTTGAATACAGCACCAGGCCTTGAATACAGCACCAGGCCTTTAATACAGCACCAGGCCTTAAATACAGCACCAGGCCTTTAATACAGCACCAGGCCTTAAATACAGCACCAGGCCTTTAATACAGCACCAGGCCTTTAATACAGCACCAGGCCTTTAATACAGCACCAGGCCTTTAATACAGCACCAGGCCTTAAATACAGCACCAGGCCTTAAATACAGCACCAGGCCTTAAATACAGCACCAGGCCTTAAATACAGCACCAGGCCTTAAATACAGCACCAGGCCTTAAATACAGCACCAGGCCTTAAATACAGCACCAGGCCTTTAATACAGCACCAGGCCTTGAATACAGCACCAGGCCTTAAATACAGCACCAGGCCTTAAATACAGCACCAGGCCTTGAATACAGCACCAGGCCTTAAATACAGCACCAGGCCTTAAATACAGCACCACAAAATAGTCCACAACATAAGGAATAGGGTTCCATTTGGGATATAACCATATAAGGAACAGAGTTCCATTTGGCATGCAACCATATAAGGAATAGTGTTTAATTTAGGATGAAACCATATAAGGAATAGTGTTTAATTTAGGATGCAACCATATAAGGAATAGTGTTTCATTTAGGATGAAACCATATAAGGAACAGGGCTCCAATTGAGATACAACCATATAAGGAACAGAGCTCCAATTGAGATACAACCATATAAGGAATAGGGTCCCATTTGGGATTATAACCCAATAAGGAACAGAGTTCCATTTGGGATACAACCATATAAGGAACAGGGTTCCATTTGGGAAATAACCCAATAAGGAATAGGGTTCCATTTGGGAAATAACCCAATAAGGAACAGGGTTCCATTTGGGAAATAACCCAATAAGGAACAGGGTTCCATTTGGGATACAACCATATAAGCAATAGGGTTCCATTTGGGATACAACCATATAAGCAATAGGGTTCCATTTGGGATACAACCATATAAGCAATAGGGTTCCATTTGGGATACAACCATATAAGGAACAGGGTTCCATTTGGGATATAACCCAATAAGGAACAGGGTTCCATTCGGATACAACCATATAAGGAACAGGGTTCCATTTGGGATACAACCATATAAGGAACAGGGTTCCATTTGGGATACAACCATATAAGGAACAGGGTTCCATTTGGGATATAACCCAATAAGGAACAGGGTTCCATTCGGATACAACCATATAAGGAACAGGGTTCCATTTGGGATACAACCATATAAGCAATAGGGTTCCATTTGGGATACAACCATATAAGGAACAGGGTTCCATTTGGGATACAACCATATAAGGAACAGGGTTCCATTTGGGATACAACCATATAAGGAACAGGGTTCCATTTGGGATACAACCATATAAGAAACAGGGTTCCATTTGGGATACAACCATATAAGGAACAGGGTTCCATTTGGGATACAACCATATAAGGAACAGGGTTCCATTTGGGATACAACCATATAAGGAACAGGGTTCCATTCGGATACAACCATATAAGGAACAGGGTTCCATTCGGATATAACCATATAAGGAACAGGGTTCCATTTGGGATACAACCATATAAGGAACAGGGTTCCATTCGGATACAACCATATAAGGAACAGGGTTCCATTTGGGATACAACCATGTAAGGAACAGGGTTCCATTTGGGATACAACCATATAAGGAACAGGGTTCCATTCGGATACAACCATATAAGGAACAGAGTTCCATTTGGGATACAACCATATAAGGAACAGGGTTCCATTCGGATACAACCATATAAGGAACAGGGTTCCATTTGGGATACAACCATGTAAGGAACAGGGTTCCCTGTATATAAGGAACAGGGTTCCATTCGGATACAACCATATAAGGAACAGGGTTCCATTTGGGACGTAACCTTGGAGGTGTGGTCACTGATACACAGAGATACAGTGGCTTGTGAAAAAGTATTCACCCCTTTGACATTTTTCCTATTTTGTTTGCCTTACAACCTGGAATTAAAATATTTTGGGGGGGTTGTATAATTTGATTTTACACAACATGCCTACCAATTCCAAGTGGTACAAACAAGATATTAGGCAAAAGCTAAAAAAACTTGAGTGTGCATAACTATTCACCCCCCACAAAGTCAATACTTTGTAGATCACCTTTTGCAGCAATTACAGTTGCAAGCCTCTTGGGGTAAGTCTCTATAAGCTTGGCACATCGAGCCACTGGGCTTTTTTTTGCCCATTCTTCAAGGCAAAAACTCCTCCAGCTCCTTTAAGTTGGATTGGTTCCACTGGTGTACAGAAATCTTTAGGTCATACAACAGACTCTCATATGGATTGAGGTCTGGTCTTTGACTAGGCCATTCCAAGACATTTAAATGTTTCCCTTTATTAACGTGTTATGGGGACAGGTTCCCCTAGGGGTACCACCTCCCCCGCTCAACTGAAACAGTGGCGCACAGAATGCAAAATATTCTTAGTACAATAGCTCAAATGAAAGATAAACACCTTGTTCATCTACCCAGCGAGTCAGATTTCTAAAATGTTTTTGGGGCGAAAACAAGCACATATGTATGTCAAACCACCACCAAAACACAGACGATATGCTTAGCCATTTTGTTGAACAAAAAATGCAATAACAAAAGCAGGATTAAAGAAAAATAATTCACTAACCTTTTGAAAATCTTCATCAGATGACAGTAATAGGACATGTTACACAGTACATTTATGTTTTTTTTCAATAATATGCCATTAATATCTATAAATCACAGTTTACATTGACGCCATGTTCAGAAAATGCACAAAAAATCCGGAGAAATTATAGATAGCTCCGCCAGATAACGCCAGAGATAACAGCAATACACATCATAAACTTTGACTAAATATACATGTTCTAAATATAGTTAGAAAGATACACTGCTTCTTAATGCAATCGCTTTGTCACATTTCTTTTTAACGTTACAGAAATCGTTCATTATTCAATAATCTGAGCGTGAGCGCTCAGACATAAGCAATATTTCTCCACTATGTTGGAGTCAACAGAAACACAAAATTACAACATAAATATTCCCCTTACCTTTGATGGTCTTCGATCAGAATGTAGTGGAAGTAGTCATACTTACCCAATACATCGTTTGGTTTCAATGTGTGTGTCTTTGTATTAGCATATGCTACGAGTTCCAGCTGAAATGCTACCAAAATTACTTCTGGTCCCAAAAAGTTGCGCATCAAAACTTCAAATTACATATTATATGTCGACTAAACTGGTCAAACTAAGTGCAGAATCAAGATTTAGGAAGTTTTAAACGCAAAACGATTCTCAAGTCTACTAGACAATCGTGCTTCTTCTGAGGCAGGCTGGAACAAAGACAGACCTGTTCCCAACGCTCGCTCTTGCCCCCATGTATTTTCGACATGCACTCTTTCACCTCGCAAAGGGTCAAAGCTCGGGATTTACAATTAAACGCTGCACTGAATGAGGACATCTAGTGGAAGACATAGAACGTGTCTCCAGATCCATAGCTGATTGGGAAGGGTGGGGGCGATGATGTCAAAGTTGCCCCAACTTTTAGTACTCCAAAAATAGTTTGGGAGATTGCCTGCCCTGTGAGTTCTGCTATACTTACAAACATAATTCAAATGGTTTTAGAAGCTTTAGAGTGTTTTCTATCCAATAATAATAATTATATGCATATATTAGCAATTTTGGAAAGATTTATTTTCAGTTTACTATGGGCACGCAATTCCTCCAAAGGGGGCAGTATTCTGCCTAGCCCTAACTGGTTTTAAACCACTCGAGTGTTGCTTTAGCAGTATGCTTAGGGTCATTATCCTGCTGGAAGGTGAACCTCCGTCCCAGTCTCAAATCTCTGGAAGGCTGCAACAGGTTTCCCTCAAGTATTTTCCTGTATTTAGCCCCATCCACCATTCCTTCAATTCTGACCAGTTTCCGATGAAAAACCAATGAAATGCCAATGAAAAACATTGGGATGGTGTCTCAGGGTGATGAGAGGTGTTGGGTTTGCGCCAGAAATATCATTTTCTTGATGGCTAAAAAGCTAAATTTTAGTCTCATCTGACCAGAGTACCTTATTCCGTATGTTTGAGAGTCTCCCACATGCCTTTTAGGAGAACACCAATGGCGTTTGCTTATTTTTTTCTTTAAGCTATGGCTTTTTGTCTGGGTACTCTCGAGTAAAATAGCCCAGTTCTGTGGAGTGTACGGCTTAAAGTGGTCCTATGAACAGATACTCAATCTCCGCTGTGGAGACTTTGCAGCTCCTTCAGGGTTATCTTTGGTCTCTTTGTTGCTTCTCTGATTAATGCCCTCCTTGTCTGTTCTGTGAGTTTTGGTGGGGCGGCCCTCCTTGTCTGGTCTGTTTTGGTGGGAGGCCCTCTCTGTCTGGTCTGTGAGTTTTGGTGGGTGCCCTCTCATCTGGTCTGTGAGTTTTGGTGGGAGGCCCTCTTGTCTAGTCTATGAGTTTTGGTGGGAGGCCCTCTCTTGTCTGGTCTGTGAGTTTTGGTGGGAGGCCCTCTCTTGTCTGGTCTGTGAGTTTTGGTGGGCGGCCCTCCTTGTCTGGTCTGTGAGTTTTGGTGGGAGGCCCTCTCTTGTCTGGTCTGTGAGTTTTGGTGGGGGCTCTCTCCTTGTCTGGTCTGTGAGTTTTGGTGGAGGCCCTCTCTTGTCTGGTCTGAATTTTGGTGGGAGGCCCTCTCTTGTCTGTTCTGTGAGTTTTGGTGGCGGCGGCCCCTCCTTGTCTGGATCTAGTGAGTTTTGGTGGGAGGCCCTCTCTTGTCTGGTCTAGTGAGTTTTGGTGGGCGGCCCTCCTTGTCTGGTCTAGTGAGTTTTGGTGGGAGGACCTCTCTTGTCTGGTCTGTGAGTTTTGAATGGGAGGCCCTCTCTTGTCTGGTCTGTGAGTTTTGGTGGGCGGCCCTCTCTTGTCTGGTCTAGTGAGTTTTGGTGGGCAGCCCTCTCTTGTCTGGTCTGTGAGTTTTGGTGGGCGGCCCTCTCTTGTCTGGTCTGTGAGTTTTGGTGGCGGCCCTCCTTGTCTGGTCTGTGAGTTTTTGGTGGGCGGCCCTCTCTTGTCTGGTCTGTGAGTTTTGGTGGGCGGCCCTCCTTGTCTGGTCTAGTGTGTTGGTGGGAGGCCCTCTCTTGTCTGGTCTGAGTTTTTGGTGGGAGGCCCCCTCTTGGCTCTGGTCTGTTTTGGTGGGAGGCCCCTCTCTTGTCTGGTCTGTTTTGGTGGGAGGCACTCTCTTGTCTGGTCTCTCTTGTCTGGTCTGTTTCGGTGGGCGGCCCTCTCTTGTCTGGTCTGTTTGGTGGGAGGCCCTCTCTCTTGTCTGGTCTGTTTTGGTGGGAGCCCTCTCTTGTCTGGTCTGTTTTGGTGGGAGGCCCTCTCTTGTCTGGTCTGTTTTGGTGGGAGGCCCTCTCTTGTCTGGTCTCTCTTGTCGTCTGTTTTGGTGGGAGGCCCTCTCTTGTCTGGTCTCTCCTTGTCTGGTCTGTTTGGTGGGTGGCCCTCTCTTGTCTGGTCCGTGAGTTTTTGGTGGGCGGCCCTCTCTTGTCTGGTCTGTTTTTTTGGGTAGAGGCCCCTCTCTTGTCTGGTCTCTCTTGTCTGGTCTGTTTGGTGGGCGGCCCTCTCTTGTCTGGTCCGTGAGTTTTGGTGTGGAGGCCCTCTCTTTTCTGGTCTGTTTTGGTGGGAGGCCCTCTCTTGTCTGGTCTGTTTTGGTGGGAGGCCCTCTCTTGTCTGGTCTGTTTTGGTGGGAGGCCCTCTCTTGTCTGGTCTGTTTGGTGGGAGGCCCTCTCTTGTCTGGTCTGTTTTGGTGGGAGGCCTCTCTTGTCTGGTCTGTTTTGGTGGGAGGCCCTCTCTTGTCTGGTCTGTTTTGGTGGGAGGCCCTCTCTTGTCTGGTCTGTTTTGGTGGGAGGCCCTCTCTTGTCTGGTCCCTCTCTTGTCTGGTCTGTTTTGGTGGGAGGCCCTCTCTTGTCTGGTCTGT